>NC_068435.1:20078753-20241253 GCF_023373465.1 Oncorhynchus keta | reverse complement strand
ACACACACACACACACACACACACACACACACACACACACACACACACACACACACACACACACACATACGTAGTCTCATACACAAACATAGCTCATACACACACAGTCTCTCTCTCTCTCTCTCACACACACACACACACACACACACACACACACACACACACACACACACACACACACACACACACACACACACACACACACACACACACAGAGTCTCACATACACACAGGTTGATCTCTGACACTGTGTTTGTGATTACGGGGCTGATGTGGTGATTAGGGACAGATAATCAGATAACGGGGACACAGATCTGGGGAGGGATAATGTGGCAAGGGCCGTATGCTTGCTCTCTCTCTCTCTCTCTCTCTCTCTCTCTCTCTCTCTCACACACACACACACACACACACACACACACACACACACACACACACACACACACACACACACTGTAACACACAGAAAGGGAGAGAGAGTGAGGCCAACAGATTGTAGATCATATCAGCTAACATCTTAACCTGCCCGTGAGACAATCTCCTTTCAATTAACCAGCCTAAACAAGGAAATCACTCTCATCCCTGGTGTTGCCTGGGTAACCCAATGTGTCTCCCCTACCCATCTGTTCTACCCAATACCCAGCTTTGTCTTTCTGGACAGACCTTTAAAGCTACATTCAGAGATGTCAGGAGTTGTTCAATGGTTCACGTGTGAATGTGTGTGTGTGTGTGTGTGTGTGTGTGTGTGTGTGTGTGTGTGTGTGTGTGTGTGTGTGTGTGTGTGTGTGTGTGTGTGTGTGTGTGTGTGTGTGTGTGTGTGAGAGACAGAATACGATGAATATAAACAAGCAGGCAGTGCTTTCCTGAATTACATAGCAACACTGAGCTACCCAGGCAGCGTGAACGTTGTAATCATTATGAAAATAAAAGATGAAACAGAGATACTACGATCATGTGACGCCCACTGCACTTGCTAGTCTTTAATTCACTCCACTTGTTTATGCTAAGCAGAGAACCACGAGAGACCATCTGCTTTGGAGAGTGTGTGAGCATAGAAAGTGAAGTTTGAGAACTCTTCCATAGTCAAGAGGCTGAAGCATGATATGCATGCAGCACATACATTATGTCTAGTGCTCTAGTCCCTCGGCTCCTACACAGGACATGAAGAACATGTTAAAGCTCTAAGAAGGGCTATTAGCCAAGGATGCTGATGGCACACTTGTCTGTTGATTTCCCTTACACAGTGTGTGCGTGTGTGTCTGTCTGTGCCTGTGCCAAAGAGGACCAGACCGACCAGAGAACAGAACAGAGAAAATGATCCTATTGTACGTACATGTAGCCACAGAGTTCTGATCTGGAGGTGCCTCATCACCATGGTTTGATCTGGCGGAGTCATTACTGTCGCTAAACAGTTCCAGCAGCTATCTATAAAATCCCTCAGACAATCCAAAATCGCCCGATATTTATCCTACTGCTGCTCGGGTTTGGCGCTAAAAACAAATGAAAAGCCTATGTCAGGACGTGACCCGAATAACACACGGAGAGGGCTAGCCTACACCCAGGCGCTGAGGACGATACTCGCAGGTAGAAGAGCATCTCTTCCTGGTATGTCACAGATAGTGTTACCTGACGTAGGCTATAGATCACCACACAATTATCTCGTGGAATAATAAACCACCACAACAAAACAAATAAAATGAGCCTCCCACATGTTGGCTATATTTTAATTGTGTAACGAAAACCTATTCAAAGGGAAGTTTAGAGAATTTGGTGATGATGTGCTGCCCTAGCTGCACTGCCTGCAGCCCAGAAGAACCAACAAAGACCATCATCAGTGCGTTGAAGGCTATTGCCAGACCCACTGACACAGACAGACCACTACTCCGTGCTATTCGGAATCAAATAACCGGAACGGGCTACACATGACCAACGTGCATTCCATCCCCTGTATTCAACTGACATCACAGAGCGCACGCTCTCACCGTTACAATGTGCATGTGCCATTCCATGGGAGAGCCGCGCGAGAGCCAGTGTGAGTTCCGGCGCGGAGCAGTCACTCCAAACCATCAAAACACAGCAATGATCATTCCCATAATTTACCTTCCATCGCAGAAACCGTGGTGGTGGTGATGATGACACATAAAACTGCAAACAAATCCACAGTCATGGCAGAAATGTTTAGTCCACACAGTCTATATGCCTATCCACTGAGAACCACGCAGGACACGCACACAAAAAAATCGCTTCGGTTGTCACAGAGCGGTGTATTCATTCCAGTCAGTAAGCCCGTGTTATGAGAGTCACATTTCCAGCCGTACTAAAACTGTGTGACAACCAGTGTAGGACCCTGCCGAATGTATGGGATGGAGGCGAGTGAGAAGTGGGCAAGACAGCTTCTTTACACCCCGCTAAAGCGGCAGGGCCAATCACAGATTTAAAAGTGAAAATCGCTAACCAATCGCCAATGGTTTGCTCCTCCCTGCTGCATTGTGAAAACACAAAACTTTTCCCCGACCTATTTGAAACGGCAGTCGACAGCGTCAGCGAAGGAGAATAGCACCACCAATTGGTCTGTTTGGGTATTACATTATTAGATGGTCCACACAAATTAATAGAGGACCTCCATTTCTCATCTCTCTCTCTCTCGTCTCTAACCCAATTGCGTTACCCCCTTTTTCCCATGAAAGTGTACACATAAATGGTTAGATTACTTTATAGATATTACTGCACTGTCGGAACTAGAAGCACAATCATTTCGCCACACTCACATCAGCATCTGCTAACCATCTGTATGTGACCAATACACTTTGATTTGATTTGATTTTTCACTCCCATTCACTCATTCACTTCAATGATTAAAAAGCATTGGATTGGTGTTTGCATTTTGCTGAAGGGAATTCCCACCACATTCATTACACCCGTCCATTCCCTAAAAATATATGAGGGGGAGTGTTTAAGTGCTAAATGCAAATTTCAGGTAGAAAGGAGTCTACTGTTTCTCTCACTCACAGACTTCTCCCTTACCTTCCCACTCCAGTGTCACTCCAGTGTCTTATGGCTGGCACATCACTTGGCAGTCTCTCTCTTCTATTATCTTAAATCAGAGTCCCAAGCACCATTTGCATTCATATTACTCTTTAATAGCTGTGGAAATAGATCCACAGACATCTCCTAATGGAAGTTATATTGGCAATCCCCAGAAGGAACCATACTCCGTATTCATTCATGGATTGATACAGTATTTCAAGTACATGTCTGAAGGACAAAAGTACATGTTTTTGTTGCAGTGGGGACACTAGCATCAGTAATCTCTAAAAAATGATACTTTAAGGAAAATGTTTTTATATTTGTTTGTTAATTTAAAAAAACAATTAGTTCAAATGTTGTTTTATTGTCACATATGTAACAGTATAACTAATGTCCGTCCCCTCGCCCATACCCGGGCTCGAACCAGGGACCCTCTGCACACATCAACAACAGTCACCCACGAAGCATCGTTGCCCATCGCTCCACAAAAGCCACGGCACTTGCAGAGCAAGATGAACCACTACTTCAGGTCTCAGAGCGAGTGACGTTACCAATTGAAACGCTATTAGAGCGCACCACCGCTAACTAGCTAGCCATTTCACATCGGTTACACATACACATGGTTAGCAGATGTTAATGCGAGTGTAGAGAAATGCTTGTGCTTCTAGTTCCGACAGTGCAGTAATATCTCACAAGTAATCTAACAATCCCCCAACAGCTACCTAATACACACAAATCTAAAGGGGTGAATGAGAATATGTACATATAAGTATATTGATGAGCGATGGCCAAGCGGCATAGGCAAGGTGCAGTAGATGGTATAAAATACAGTATATACATGTGATATTAGTAATGTAAGATATGTAAACATTATTAAGATGGCATTATTTAAAGTGGCATTGTGTAAAGTGATTAGTGATCCATTTATTAAAGTGTCCAGTGATTGGGTCTCAATGTAGGCAGCAGCCTCTCTGAGTTAGTGATTGCTGTTTAGCAGTGTCATGGCCAAGAGATAGAAGCTGTTCTTCAATCTCTCGGTCCCAGCTTTGATGCACCTGTACTGACCTCGCCTTCTGGATGGTAGCTGTATGAACAGGCAGTGGCTCCGGTGATTGTTGTCCTTGATGATCTTTTGTCCTTCCTGTGACATCGGGTGCTGTAAGTGTCATGGAGGGCAGGTAGTTTGCCCTCGGTGATGCGTTGTGCAGAATACACCACCCTCTGGAGTGCCTTACGGTTGAGGGCGGTGCAGTTGCTCTACCAGGCTGTGATACAACCCGACAACCCGGCTCTCAATTGTGCATTTGTAAAAGTTTGTCAGGGTTTTAGGTGACAAAAAATCTCACATAATATAATTAGCTCACATAATATAATTTAAAAGCATGTATTAAGGTGTCTATAATATAATGAATGTGGCAATAACTAATGTAGACATCAATAAATTGATTTCTACAGCTTTAAAATATTTTTTACAATGGAGGAGGAGTGCCAAGATGGAGCCAAGTTGAGCTATTGGTCATATAGTGTAGTAATGTGTGTCATTGTTGTATATTTGATGAATTTGTACCTTTCCTCTGTATATAGTGCTTTTTTTGTGGATTGTGTGCTGTCCTGTTCACTGTTGCAATGCTATGCCTTTTGGCCAGGTCGTCATTTTAAAGGAGAATTGGTTCTCAATTGACTTACCTGGTTAAATATAAAATAAAATAAATATCTGGTCCCTTAGTTTAGAATTCTTCCTCATTTATTCAACGTTTGGGGATATTAGAATCCTCGTCTTAACCGTTTACCTTCAACCTTGCCTCTCCTCACCGCCTCGTAATGTTGTGAGATCATGAGTGTATATGTTGCAACAGATGGGGGACACAACGGGTTGTTTCCTCAGGGATGTGCTGGGGGACCAGGATCTGGAAGAGGAGGGAGGTTATTATAATCAATAACCCCCAAACCCCAACACCTGTCTGGGGCAGGATGGTCCAGCTCACTCTCCTGGAGCTGAGTCTTCCATGGATGGCCTGGTTCACTCTATTTCAACCTCTGCCTTCCAACTTCATCCCTCTATATCTTGGATTTGGGCCTCCCTCCATTCTCCCCCTTCTTCCATCCCCCTTCCCTTCACATTCCCTCCTACATTTCTACTCTACTGTATATCGAACAGAAACAAAATAAGAAAGGGAAACGATGACACAAAACCTCCCTTTCCCTCTGCGTCCAATGAACTAGGCCAGTACAACAAAGCAAACATTGCAGAAACCCTTTAAAAACATCCTGACAACGTACCACGACTCTCGAACCTGAGTTAACCTCAGATCCATTTGTCATTTTTAATGGTGTGGTGTGGAGGGGGACAGTGTTTTGAGCTCTCGACCCTGCTTGGCCGCAGTGCGCCACAGTGGATTTACGAGGTCCACCTAGCTCTTATTTGTCATGCCGCAGTCCCCAGTACCAGTACTGTCACCTCTGACCCCCAGGGCCAGCTCCAGAGGAGGGCTGCAGCCCAAGCCAATCTATCCTTGTGTACTGTCCTCACCCTGGGGAAGGAAGAGAGGAGAGGAGGTAAGAATAATGCTGGAGCAGGAGCACATCCTCCCCCAGACCCTCCTACTATAAACATGCCGCTACATAGGTAGACACACACACACACCTTTTGCACGTACACACAAATCACACACACAATCACAAACACACACACAAAGATTCACACAAAGATTCACATTATATGAAATGCTTTGAAAGGCTGGTCATGGCTCACATCAACACTATCATCCCAGACACCCTGGGCCCACTCCAATTTGTATTCCACCCCAACAGATCCACTGATAACGCAATCTCTACTGTACTCCACACTGCCCTCTCCCACCTGGACAAGAGGAACACCTTTGTGAAAATGTTGTTCCTTGACTACAGCTCAGCGTTGAACACCATAGTGCCCTCCAAGCACATCAGTAAGCTAAGCACCCTGGAACTAAACACCTCCCTCTGCAACTGGATCCTGGACTTCCTGACGGGCCGCCCCCAGGTGGTAAGGGTAGGCAACAACCTATCCACCACGCTGACCCTCAACACAATGGCCCCTCATGGGTGTGTAGTTAGTCCCCTCCTGTATCCCTTTTCACCCACAACTGTGTGGTTGTGCACAATTCCAAAACCATCATTAAGTTTTCCGATGACACGATGGTGGTAGGCCTGATCACCGACAATGATGAGACAGCCTGCAGGGAGGACGTCAGAGACAACAACCTCTCCCTCAACGCCATCGAGACAAAGGAGCTGATCGTGGACTACAGGAAACGGAAGGCCAGGCATCCACATTGGCGGGGCTGTAGTGGAGCGGTCGAGTTCCTCTGTGTCCACATCACTAAGGAATTATCATGGTCCACACATCAACACAGTCGTGAACAAAGCACAACAAGGCCTCTCCCCCTCAGAAGGCTGAAAAGATTTGGCATGGGCCCTCAGATCCTCAAAAAGGTATACAGCTGCACCATTGACAACATTTTGACTGGCTGCATCGCCGCTTGGTATGGCAACTGCTTGGCATCCGACCCGAAGGCGCTACAGAGGGTAGTGCGTATGGCCCAGCACATCACTGGGGCCGAGCTCCCAGGACTTGTATACCAGGCGGCGTCAGAGGAAGGCCCTAAACATTGTCAAAGACTCCAGCCAGTAGACTGTTCTCTCTGCTACTGCAAAACAAGCGGTACCGATGCACCAAGTCTAGAACCATCAGGGCCCTGAACAGCTTCTACCCCCAAGCCATAACACTGCTAAATAGTTAGTCTGGGTCGCTATTGGTTAACTAATTAACTATCTGCATTGGCCCTTTTTGCACTAACTCTTTTGACTCATCACACACACTGCTGTTACTGTTTATTATCTATCCTGTTGCCTAGTCACTTTCTCCGTCCATTATATATATATATACTGTAGGTAGCGATAAAGTGACTACGCAATCTACCTAAATTACCTCAGCACATCAACTCGGTACTGGTACCCAGTATATACAGTGGGGAGAACAGTGGGGAGAACAAGCATTTGATACACTGCCGATTTTGCAGGTTTTCCTACTTACAAAGCATGTAGCGGTCTGTAATTTTTATCATAGTTACACTTCAACTGTGTACACTTCAACAAAAATCCAGAAAATCACATTGTATGATTTTTAAGTAATGAATTTGCATTTTATTGCATGACATAAGTATTTGATACATCAGAAAAGCAGAACTTAATATTTGGTACACAAACCTTTGTTTGCATTTACAGAGATCATACGTTTCCTGTAGTTCTTGACCAGGTTTGCACACACTGCAGCGGGGATTTTGGCCCACTCCTCCATACAGACCTACTCCAAATCCTTCAGGTTTCGGGGCTATCGGACTTTCAGCTCCTCCAAAGGTTTTCTATTGGGTTCAGGTCTGGAGACTGGCTAGGCCACTCCAGGACCTTGAGATGCTTCTTACGGAGCCACTCCTTAGTTGCCCTGGCTGTGTGTTTCGGGTCGTTGTAATGCTGGAAGACCCAACCACAACCCATCTTCAATGCTCTTACTGAGGGAAGGAGCTTGTTGGCCAAGATCTCGCGATACATGGCCCCATCCATCCTCCCCTCAATACGGTGCAGTCGTCCTGTCCCCTTTGCAGAAAAGCATCCCCAAAGATGTTTCCACCTCCATGCTTCACGGTTGGGATGGTGTTCTTGGGGTTGTACTCATCCTTCTTCTTCCTCCAAACACGGCGAGTGGAGTTTAGACCAAAAAGCTCTATTTTTGTCTCATCAGACCACATGGCCTTCTCCCATTCCTCCTCTGGATCATCCAGATGGTGATTGGCAAACTTCAGACGGACCTGGATATGCGCTGCCTTGAGCAGGGGGACCTTGCGTGCGCTGCAGGATTTTAATCCATGATGGCGTAGTGTGTTACTAATGGTTTTCTTTGAGACTGTGGTCCCAGCTCTCTTCAGGTCATTGACCAGGTCCTGCCGTGTCGTTCTGGGCTGATCCCTCACCTTCCTCATGATCATTGATGCCATGAGGTGAGATCTTGCATGGAGCCCCAGACCGAGGGTGATTGACCGTCATCTTGAACTTCTTCCATTTTATAATAATTGCGGCAACAGTTGTTGCCTTCTCATCAAGCTGCTTGCCTATTGTCCTGTAGCCCATCCCAGCCTTGTGCAGGTCTACAATTTTATCTCTGATGTCCTTTCACAGCTCGCTGGTCTTGGCCATTGTGGAGAGGTTGGAGTCTGTTTGATTGAGTGTGTGGACAGGTGTCTTTTACA
The DNA here is from genome assembly GCF_023373465.1 of Oncorhynchus keta. Classification (NCBI taxonomy): domain Eukaryota; kingdom Metazoa; phylum Chordata; class Actinopteri; order Salmoniformes; family Salmonidae; genus Oncorhynchus; species Oncorhynchus keta. Next base: position 20,232,947 of record NC_068435.1, on the reverse strand, counting down.
GAGGTAACTAGTTCAAACAGGTGCAGTTAATACAGGTAATGAGTGGAGAACAGGAGGGATTCTTAATGAAAAACGAACAGGTCTGTGAGAGCCGAAATTCTTACTGGTTGGTAGGTGATCAAATACTTATGTCATGCAATAAAATGCAAATTAATTACTTAAAAATCATACAATGTGATTGTCTGGATTTTTGTTTTAGATTCCGTCTCTCACAGTTGAAGTGTACCTATGATAAAAATTACAGACCTCTACATGCTTTGTAAGTAGGGAAACCCTGCAAAATCGGCAGTGTATCAAATACTTGTTCTCCCCACTGTACAGTATAGCCAAGTTATTGTTATTCATTATGTATTCCTCCTGTTTTTATTTTTCTATTATTCTATTATCTCTTTTTTGTTCTCCCTGCATTGTTGGGAAGGGCCCGTAACTAAGCATTTCACTGTTAGTCTACACCTGTTGTTTATGAAGCATGCCATTTGATGTGATTTATGAATACAACTACAGACACTTATACAGACAGCTTATGTTACACACACACAAAACACCAACACACACACGAACACATCTACACAACGTATTGTGATAATGATTCACAATTCAGCAGCACAAGCACTCACCCACTCCAAGATCTTTAGTCCAATACTGCAAAAGCACATTGGTTTATACAAAAGTATTTCTAAAGTAATGTATCAGTCTAGTGTGTGTGTGTGTGTGTGTGTGTGTGTGTGTGTGTGTGTGTGTGTGTGTGTGTGTGTGTGTGTGTGTGTGTGTGTGTGTGTGTGTGTGTGTGTGTGTGTGTGTGTGTGTGTGTGTGTGTGTGAGGTATAATAAGCAATAAGGACCGAGGGGGTGTGGTATATGGCCAATATACCACAGCTAAGGGTTGTTCTTAGACACGACGCCTGGATAGAGCCCTTAGCCGTGGTATATTGGCCATATATCACAAACCCCCGAGGTGCCTTATTGCTATTATAAACCGGTTACCAACGTAATTAGAGATGTAAAAATATATGTCATATGTGTGGTATACTTTTGTAAAAAAAAAAATCCTTAATTTAACTAGGCAGGTCAGTTAAGAACAAATTCTTATTTACAATGACGGCCTGCCAAAAGGCAAAAGACCTCCTGCGGGAACAGGGGCTGGGATTAAAAAAAAAAAAAAATTGAAAATATATAAATATAGTACAAAGCACATATCACAACAATAGAGACAACACTACATAAAGAGAGACCTAAGACAACAACACAGCATGGTAGCAGCACAAAACATTGCACAAACATTATTGGGAACAGACAACAGCACAAAGGGCAAGAAGGTAGAGACAGCAATATATCTTGCAAAGCAGCCACAACTGTCAGTAGGAGTGTCCATGATTGGGTCTTTGAATGAAGAGATTGAGATAAAACTGTCCAGTTTGAGTGTTTGTTGCAGCTTGTTCCAGTCGTTAGCTGCAGCGAACTGAAAAGACGAGCGACCCAGGGTGTGTGCTTTGGGGACCTTTAACAGAATGTGACTGGCAGAACGGGTGTTTTATGTGGAGGATGAGGGCTGCAGTAGATATCTCAGATATCTAAGAAGGTTTTATAAATAAGCATCAACCAGTGGGTCTTGCAATGGTTATACAGAGATGACCAGTTTGTTTACAGAGGAGTATAGAGTGCAGTGATGTGTCCTATAAGAAGCATTGGTGGAAAATCTGATAGTAAAGAATATCTAGCCGCTCGAGAGCACCCTTATACCCTGTCTACACCGCCCGTGTCGTTTGCGCGGGCATTGCAAAATAAATTTAGAAATCTATGTTATTCAATTATTGCACCCACACTACTCGCACGCGCCAACGAGCATCTGCGTTGACAAGGGCTAAAATAGAAGTCAGTTCTATTTATGACGCAGATCTCGCTGCAAGTCCTGCCTCTTCCATCTCCTCGTTGGTTTATAGAAGCAGGTACCCATGTGCCATCTCCTCATTGGTTACACCCACGTGGGTGACTGGAAGACGATCGAGGTCAGTGGCAGTAATGCACCTAATTTTTGAAAGTTTCCAATCGCAATATAAAGTCCAGAGAAGAAAAGGACTGGAAGGAGGAGAGACGACTAGAAACTATTTAGTTGACAGTTTTATGTGTGGATTAATTGTCGGAGTAGAGGACCTTGTACAAATTAGCTAGCAACAGCAAGCTAGCTAAATAGGATAAATTAGCTAGCAAGTTCAAGCTAGCTAGCTAACTTGCCATAAATGTTTAATGCTTTTCGGCCTGTCCCCAAATTAATGTAATTGGTTCAGAATTTGTTTTGATATTTTAACATGCATGTCGTGATCGCGTTTGATGTAGGGGGACAAAATAAATGTATGCACGATGGCACATGATGGTGCACGCTGACACATGATGGTGCACGATGGCACATGATGGTGCACGATGACACATGATGGTGCACGATGACACATGATGGTGCACAATGACACATGATGGTGCACGATGGCACATGATGGTGCACGATGACACATGATGGTGCACGATGGCACATGATGGTGCACGATGACACATGATGGTGCACGATGGCACATGATGGTGCACGATGACACATGATGGTGCACGATGACACATGATGGTGCACGCATGCAGCCGATTTGGGTTCCGTGTTACCTGGCGATCTATGAATGATGTCTCAGTAATCTAGCATGGGTAGGATGGTTATCTGAATCAGGGTTAGTTTGGCAACTGGGGTGAAAGAGGAGTGATTACGATAAAGGAAACAAAGTCTCGATTTAACTTTAGCCTGCAGCTTTGATATGTGCTGAGAGAAGGACAGTTTACCGTCTAGCCATACTCCCAAGTACTTGTATGAGGTGACTACCTCAAGCTCTAAACCCTCAGAGGTAGTAATCACACCTGTGGGGGAGGGGCATTCTTACCAAACCACATGACCTTTGTTTTGGAGGTGTTCTGGACAAGGTTAAGGGCAGAGAAAGCTTGTTGGACACTAAGAAAGCTTTGTTGTTAGAGCATTTAACACAAAATCCAGGGATGGGCCAGCTGAGTGTAAGACTGCATCATCTGCATATAAATGGATGAGAGAGATTCCTACCGCCTGAGCTATGTTGTTGATGTAAATTGAAAAGAGTGTGGGGCCTGGGATTGAGCCTTGGGGTTCTCCCTTGGTGACATGCAGTGGCTGAGACAGCAGATTTTCTAACTTTATACACTGCACTCTTTGAGAGAGGTAGTTTAGTTTAGTTTATTTTATTTTTACAGGGACAGTGCACATTAATCAACGTTTCAGTAAAAGTCCTGGTTTTAGCCAGCCGGCTAATTTTCAACCGCAGTCCCTGGGCAGGTTATTAAAAACAATTACAATATAGACAATAGCACCATAGACATAGCAACATAGCAACATAGGACAAGCAAGACATGGCATACAGACAGAGCAACATAGAACAAAAAGCAGCAAGACAAAATTCATAAAAGCAACAAAGTGTTTCCACACCTCACAAGCTACAGACAACATGGAAAGCGGCAACACACAGCTAGGGACCATGTTCACAAATCTGATTGACCTTTAGCCATGTCTTCAAGCATTTTGTGAAAGTGTGATATGTGGTGCAGTTATGTGTGTCTGATGGCAGTGTATTCCAGACATGGGAAGCTCTCACAGAGAATGCAGATTTACTAAAGGTGCTTTTCCTTAGGAGAACTATACAGTCACCTCTCATGGCAGACCTTGTGGATCTGCTGCCATATGTCTGGGTTTTCTGTTTAACAAAAATATTGAGTGGAGGGGGAGCCAGGCCATTAAGGATCTTGAATACAAGACATGCGTCGGTGTATTGCACAAGATTTTCCCAACTCAAGAGCTCATGTTTTCTAAGGATGTGACAATGATGATGGCTATTGGGCTTCCTATTAAGCACTTTGAGAGCCTGTTTGTAGACAGACTGAATAGGTTTTAATGTTGTACAGAAAGCTTGGGCCCAACTCGTCAAGCAGTATGTTAAGTGGGGGAGTATCATAGATTTGAAGTACAGTTTTGCTACCTCTGTAGTCAAACAATTTCGTATAAATCGGAAATTAGCTAGATTGAATTAAGTTATTTGAATTACCTTTTCCACATGCTTTTTAAAAGAGAGGTTGGAATCAAGTATGATGCCAAGGTACTTAAAATCGGATACCACCTGGAGCTTCTCCCCTGACACATAGACATCTGGCTCAGTAGCATCTGTTGCCCTCTTTGTGAAGAACATGCAAACAGTTTTTTTCACATTGACATGCAAACACGAGTCACTGAGCCACTTTGTAACCTGGACCATTACAGTAGTGAGTTCTTGTGCAGCTTGTTGTTTGCTCTTTGCATGCACATATATCACTGTATCATCTGCATACATTTGAACTTCAGACCCAGTACAGACAGAAGGCAGATCATTAATGTACAGGCTGAACAGGAGGGGCCCCAGTATTGACCCTTGGGGCACGCCCACATCATAGCTACGAGTGGGCGACAGCTCATTGCTCACTCTGACACACTGAGTTCTGCCTTCAAGGTATGATTTCATCCATCTCAAGGCATCAGGGGAAAAGTTGAACTTGGACAATTTTGTGATGAGAATCTCATGGTTAACAGTATCAAAAGCCTTCCTTAGGTCCAGAAACACAGCCCCAACAGCACCCCTTTGTCCATCTTGGACTTCACATTTTCCAGAAGAAAGCAGTTGGCCGTTTCTGTGGAGTGTTTCGCTCTGAAGCCAAACTGCATGGAGTGTAATGTGAAAGGGCTGTTGTTGAGGTGGGCAATCAGTTGTTCTGCTACACACTTTTCAACAACCTTTGACACCACAGGTAGTATACTAATGGGCCTGTAGTTACTCACGTCAGCAGGGTCGCCTGATTTAAAGATGGCCGTTATTATGGCCGACTTCCATACCCTTGGAAACACACCGAGACCAATAGATGTGTTGGTGACCTTAGTAATGGGGCCAATGAGTGACTCTTTGTAGTTTTTAAGAAAGGTAGAGTCCATCCCAAACACATATTTGGCTTTAGAGTTCTTTAGTGAGCTAATCACCTTGTTCACCTTTGACTCAGAAACCTCCCTTATGATGAAGACAGGTTGAGTGTCATTCACTAGCACTGAGCCCAAGAAATCAGTGGAGGGGTTCTGCGTCAGTAACCTGACAGAGTCAATAAAGTAGGAATTGAAGGCTGTTGCTATTTCAACTGCATCCTGTGTTAGATTGTTATTCACCATGATTTCTAGTCTTTTTGCAGTGTTACTATGGTCTTTCCCTGTTAACTTTTTTAGATTCTCCCATATCAATTTAGAATTTCCCTTTGCTTCACCAATTATGTTAATAAAAAAGTTTGCAAACCAGGCCAAAGACCCCTCAGAGACACCAATACTCCTTACCCGGCCCACAAGAATGGAATGGTCTACCTTATCAAAAGCTGTGGCCAAGTCAATAAAAATAGCAGGACAACATTGCTTAGACCTTATACGGTCTGATATATCACATCTGTCAGCCAATCAGCATTCAGGGCTTGAACCACCCAGTTTATAATATCCCTCTATACCACTCGGCTCACAACACAGGCCAGAAGTGTACACTATAGATGAGCAGGATATGGAAAGTGTAGAATTGCATTCCACTTCACCCAGCATTATAGGTCAGCAGATCAGCACTAGCCCTGTAACAAAGATGCATACAGGCCCACACACACACACACACACACACACACACACACACACACACACACACACACACACACACACACACACACACACACACACACACACACACACACACACACACACACACACACACACACACACACACACACACACACACACACATGTAGCCGCTCATAAAACACATATCCCGTTGTGAAGGTTTTATTTTCCATTGCCCTGCTACAGCAGAGAGAGCATGGCGTTGTCTGCTCTAGTTCAATACTTTCACAAGGCACTGTGGAGACACTGTCCCTATAGAATAATGGGCAATCGTCCTACTAGGCACACACTGGTTGAATCAACGTTGTTGCAACGTCATTTTCATTATATTATGTTGAACCAATGTTAAATCGATGTTGAATTGACATCTGTGCCCAGTGGAATGCATACTGTAAATATGATTAGCTCATGGTCATTGCTATCATCTAAATTGAATAACACTAAGAACACAAAATCAAATCCCTCACTTTTACTTGATGTGTGATCGGTGGTCTGGGTTGATTCAATCTTATGTGTGTTCTGGTGTTTGTTGTGTGTTCAAATCTCTGTGTGTTGTGGTGTTTGTTGCGTGTTCAAATCTCTGAGATGTGTGTGTTGTGTGTGTTCTGGTGTTTGTTGCGTGTTCAAATCTCTGAGATGTGTGTGTTATGTGTGTTCTGGTGTTTGTTGCGTGTTCAAATCTCTGAGATGTGTGTGTTACGTGCTCAAATCTCTGAGATGTGTGTGTTATGTGTGTTCTGGTGTTTGTTGCGTGTTCAAATCTCTGAGATGTGTGTGTTATGTGTGTTCTGGTGTTTGTTGCATGTTCAAATCTCTAAGATGTGTGTGTTACGTGCTCAAATCTCTGAGATGTGTGTGTTATGTGTGTTCTGGTGTTTGTTGCATGTTCAAATCTCTGAGATGTGTGTGTTATGTGCTCAAATCTCTGAGATGTGTGTGTTATGTGTGTTCTGGTGTTTGTTGCATGTTCAAATCTCTGAGATGTGTGTGTTACGTGCTCAAATCTCTGAGATGTGTGTGTTATGTGTGTTCTGGTGTTTGTTGCGTGTTCAAATCTCTGAGATGTGTGTGTTCTGGTGTTTGTTGCGTGTTCAAATCTCTGTGAGATGTCTGTACATTTATCATGCTTTTGACCTGTAAACATCAGCATGGTTGGACCACATCACCATGAAATAAAACAATGTTCTGTGACCTTTGTATTCCTCTTCATTCAATCCACCTGTTCTCTGTCTAGGTTGACCTCTACTGGTGTGGTAGGAGAGAAAACAAAGGCACCAGAACTGGTGTGAGTGAGAGGGGGCTGGGTCGAAGACAAGGGCTGGTGATGATAGAACCATTATGAATGCATGAAAATGAAACGTCCAACTCAATAAATATACACGCTCAGATGACGGAGAATGGAGGATGGTCTCTCTCGTACCCAGGCCCCTGGGGGGACGGAATCGTTATTAGGCTCTGTTCGGCCTGTTCATTTATATTCAGTGGAATGCTATCATATTAGAGCCAGGGCTGAATACAGATGTGGATGTGGTAGAGCAATGTCTACAAAATGGAGGGTTGGAAGGACCTATTGGAAGGTGTGTGTGTGTGAGTGTGTGTGTGAGAGAGAGAAAGAGAGACAGACAGACAGAGAGAAAGAGAGAAAGAGTTAGCGAGACAGAGAAAGAGACAGAGACAGAGAGAGAGAGGAGACAGAGAGATGATATCCCCCATTGCTCCTCACAACTATTAATGTAATGTAATGCTTGTACAGAGGCTGAGGCACCATTATTTGCTGTAGTATCACAGTTTGGTTAATAAGTAATTGGCCCCTTTTCATTTGTTTCAAGATTCCACAGCTAATTACCATAAATCAACCTACTAACACAGAGAAGCTTCTCTCCTCAACGCTGAGTAAGAGCATCATTAGCTGGCTGCAGTGTGCGTGTCTCGCTCCACTGCAGAATGATTGACTGTTAATATGTGCACTCTTCTCTTCTGTCGGGCCCTACTCAGTCAGCTGCCATGGGGTTTGTTATGACAGAGAATACACTACTAACACACATGCACGTGCACACACACACTATCTCCCAGCAGAAACAATGCTAGCAACCCTGGGCAGCGGAGACATCACACATTCATCAGTAGAACGAGTAGGATTCTGTGTTTTCACATGCAGAGGAGATAAAAAGGCTGTATCTGCCTTCCTGATGAAGACTATATTTTATGGAAAAATATGTACGTTTCTGAACGATTTCTGAGCGGCGCAGAATACTGTTAGATTTCAGAAGGGCGCTCCTCACTCACCACTTTTGCCGTTCACGTCACGGGCCATAGCACAGAGCACTAAAGTCAACTCCCTCAGTGATAAACCTCTAAGATAAAAACAAACAGGTGAACAGGTGAGTAAGAAATAATAAAGCAACAACGAAAGCATTTCAACATTATACTAAACTCCTCCGACATCTCATCTTCTATGATCTCTCTCCTTTACCCATTTATCCCTAAACATGATCTAGCTCCATCCCTTCTTTCTGATCCAGTCTGATATGTCCTCTGTATCCTGTGACATTTCACTCCTAGACTGTATCCCAAATGACATCCTATTCCCTATATAGTGCATTACTTTTGACCAGGACCCATAGAGAAAAGGGTGCGATTTAGGACACAAACCTAGTCTCCTGCCAGTCAACCTGCATTGTGGAGAAAACTCCAACCCTATCCCAGTCTCATAGATGGGAAAAAAGTCTCTATTGGCAGAGAAACAGACCGAAAGAGAGAAACTGAGGTCAAGTCACTCTGGTCTTTCTCTCTGCTTGTCACTGATCTCCTGTCACGGGCTGGCCTGAACAGACCCCTGTAAATGAAACATCCGGACAGGATTTGAATTCAAAACACCTTGAACCTGACTGACTGCAAAGAGCTTGAGTATCCATTGACAGCTGCATTGACTGACTGGGGTATTATAGCAACGTCATGATGGGTATAGGGAACGTTTGAGTATCACGTAGTAGCCTAAACCTATTGATGTTACATTGACCTGGGTGAATGATTTATGAATGACAGTCATCCAATATGCTGCAATAGAAATAAGGCCATGTTCATAAGAAAAATAAACGTCACAGAACCACCACTGATCCCCATCCCTGTCAAACTATAAATGTCAGAACGGGGATCCATGGAAAGACAGATCACTGGTGGTGACATCTGAGGACTCATCTGAGGACTCATCTAAGATCTCAACAGGTCCTATTTTTACTAGTATTCTTCTCTTACCATTTTCATTTGAGAAAGATTGTTATGCAAGCCTTACAATTCTGTTTGCAGATAGAGATTTACAATATGTCATCTCAAAAGTATTTAGGGGGGAGGGGGGGGGTCTACCAGATTTGCAAAATACCACATTAAAACTTCTCTACACTTCCAAGTACGTAACACTTGTTTTCCAGCACTCCCTGTTACTTCCTAAAATCCTGGCTGACAGCTGCAGTACAGGTGTATTGTTAGAAAGAAAATGCTGCCACTGAAGACAAGCTCCCTCTTTCACCTTTCAAACACTTCTAACGGAACAAGGGGAGATGACAGGTTTGTGTGTCACAGGAGGCTGCTGAGGGGAGGACGGCTCATAATATAATGGCTGCAATGGAGTCAATGGAATGGTACCAAACACATGGTTTCACACACGTACGATAACATTCCATTTCCTCACAAAGCTGCCTGTGGTGAGTGTGTGTGTGTGCCTGTGGTGAGTGTGTGTGTGTTTGTTTTACTATCCTTGTAGGTACCAGAATTCCTCATGGGGTTATTAAAACAAGGAAAATGCTGACAAGTGGGGACATTTTGACAGTCCCCAAGAGGAAAAATGCTATTTTAGGCTTAGGGGTTAGGTTTAGGGTTAGGGTTTCAATTAAGGTTGGAGTTAGGGTTAGGGGTTACGGTTAGGTTTAGGGTTAGGGTTAGGAGTTAGGGTTAGGTATAGATTTGGGTTAGGGTTAAGGGTTAGGGTTAGGGTTAAGGTCCGGTTAAGAGTTAAGGTTAGTGTTAGGGAAAATAGGATTTTGGATGAAATGTGTGTGTGTGTGTGTGTGTGTGTGTGTGTGTGTGTGTGTGTGTGTGTGTGTGTGTGTGTGTGTGTGTGTGTGTGTGTGTGTGTGTGTGTGTGTGTGTGTGTGTGTGTGTGTGTGTGTGTGTGTGTGTGTGTGTGTGTGTGTGTGTGTGTGTGTGAGACATAAGCTCAGTCACCACTCAGTCCCAACAATTACCATTTCTACCACAGATGACAACTTGTAGTTTGAACTGTCCCTGCACAGGTGAAAGATTGTAGGCTCCACACGGTCACTGTACAATGCCCTGCAGGACCACATTTAAGTTGTCTGGAGACAATAGCTGTCTAAAACACCAGACAGTCAGGGGCCATGGTAAATGAATTTGGGTTGCCAAGGAAACCACTGGCTGCAGAGGGAGCAAAATGTATCTAGCAGGACCAGGTTTCATTTCGAATTGAGAAACAGAAATGAATGTATACTGAACAAAAATATAAATGTAACATGTAACGTGTTGTTGGTCCCATGTTTCATGACCTGAAATAAAAGATCCCAGAAATGTTCCATGCGCACAGAAGCTTAATTCTCTCAAATGTTGTGTACACATTTGTTTACATCCCTATAAGTGAACATTTCTCCATTGACAAGATAATCCATCCACCTGACAGGTGTGGCATATCCAGAAGCTGATTAAACATCATGATCACTACACAGGTGCACCTTGTACTGGGGACAATAAAAGGCCACTCTGAAATGTGCAATTTTGTCACACAGCACAATGCCACAGATCTCAAATCAAATATAATCACATTTTATTGGTCACATACACATGGTTAGCAGTGTAGAGATGCGAGTGTAGAGACATGCTTGTGCTTCTAGTTCCAACAGTGGAGTAATATCTAACAAATAATCTAACAATTCCCAACAACTACCTAATACACACATATCTAAAGCTGTAAATGAGAATATGTACATATAAGTATATTGGTGAGCGATGGCCGAGCGGCATAGGCAAGGTGCAGTAGATGGTATAAAATACAGTATATACATGTGATTTGAGTAATATAAGATATGTAAACATTATTAAAGTAGCATTATTTAAAGTGGCATTATTTAAAGTGACAAGTGGTCCATTTATTGAAGTGTCCAGTGATTGGGTCTCAATACAGTATATACATGTGATATGAGTATTGTAAGATATGTAAACATTATTAAAGTGGCATTATTTAGAGTGGCATTGTTTAAAGTGACTAGTGGTCCATTTATTGAAGTGTCCATTGATTGGGTCTCAATGTGGGCAGTAGCCTCTCTGAATTAGTGATTGTTGTTTAACAGTCTGATGGCTATGAGATAGAAGCTGTTTCTCAATCTCTCGGTCCCAGTTTGATACACCTGTACTGACCCTGCCTTCTGGATGATAATGGTGTGAACAGGGAGTGGCTCGGGTGGTTGTAGGCTTTCCTGTGGCATCGGGTGCTGTAGTTGTCATGGAGGGCAGGTAGTTTGCCCCCGGTGATGCGTTGTGCAGAGCGCACCACCCTCTGGAGAACATTGCGGTTGAGGGCGGTGCAGTTGCTGTACCAGGCTGTGATACAGCCCGACAGGATGCTCTTGATTGTGCATCTGTAAAAGTTTTCTTCAGCCTCCTGAGGTTGAAGAGACACTGTTGCGCCTTCTTCACAACACTGTCTGTGTGGGTGGACCTTTCAGTTGGTCTGGGATATGTACGCCCAGGAACTTAAAACTTTCCACCTTCTCCACTGCTGACCCTTCAATGTGGATAGGGGAGTTGTCCTGCTGTTTCCTGAAGTCCATAACTATCGCCTTTGTTTTGTTGACGTTGAGTGAGAGGTTGTTTTCCTGACACCACACTCTGACTGCCCTCACCTCCTCCCTGTGCCCTGTCTTGTCGTTGTTGGTGATCAAGCCCACTACTGTTGTGTCGTGAACTTGATGATTGAGTTGGAGGCGTGCATGGCCACGCAGTCGTGGGTGAACAGGGAGTACAGGAGAGGGCTGAGCACACACCCTTGTGGGGCCCTGTTGAGGGTCATTGAAGTGGAGATGTTGCTTCCTACCTTCACCACCTGGGGGAGGCCCATCATAAAGTCCAGGACCCAGTTGCACAGGGCGAGGTTGAGACCCAGGACCTCCAGCTTGATGATGAGCTTGGAGGGTACTGTGGTGTTGAATGCTGAGCTGTAGTCAATGAAGAGCATTCTTACATAGGTATTTATTTTGTCCAGATGGGATAGGGTAGTGTGCAGTGCGATGGCTATTGCGTCATCTGTGGACCTGTTGGGGCGGTATGCAAACTGAAGTGGGTCTAGCGTGGCCGGTGAAGTGGAGGTGATATGATCCTTGACTAGTCTTTCAAAGCACTTCATGATGACAGAAGTGAGTGCTAAGGGGGCGGCAGTCATTTAGTTCAGTTATCTTTGTCTTCTTGGGTACAAGAACAATGGTAGCCATCTTGAAGCATCTGGGGACAACAGATTCGGATAGGGAGCGATTAAATATGTTCGTAAACACACCATCCAGCTGGTCTGCTGATGCTCTGAGGATGCGGCTAGGGATGCCGTCTGGGACAGCAGCCTTGCGAGGTTTAACATGTTTAAATGTTTTACTTACGTCAGCCACTGAGAAGGAGAGGGGTGGCCGCATACTTTGTTAGCGAGCCACGACGGTGGCACTGTATTATCCTCAAAGTGGGCAAAGGAGGTGTTTAGTTTGTCTGGTAGCGTGACGTCAGTGTCTGTGATGTGGCTGTTTTTATTTTTGTAGTCCGTGATTTCCTGTAGACCCTGCCACATACGTTTCGTGTCTGAGCCATTGAATTGCGACTCCACCTTGTCCCTGTAACGGGATTTCGCTTGTTTGATTGCCTTGCGGAGGGAATAACTACACTGTTTATGTTCAGCCATATCGCCAGACCTCTTTCCATGGTTAAATGACAGTGGATCGCGCTTTCAGCTTTTTGTGAATGCCACCATCCATCCACTGTTTCTGGTTAGGAAAGGTTTTAATAGTCAGTGGTTACGACATTGCCAATGCACTTATTTGTAAACACACACACCGTGTCAGCATATAGATCAATGTCATTCTCTGAGGCTGACTGATACATATTCCAGTCCACGTGATCAAAACAATCTTGGAGCGTGGCTTCCGATTGGTCAGTCCAGGTCCTCGTCACTGGTACATCCTGTTTGAGTTTCTGCCTATAAGCTGGGACGAGCAAGATGGCATCGTGGTCGGATTTGCTGAAGGGAGGGCGGGGGAGCGCTTTGTATGCATTGTGGAAGTTAGAGTAGCAGTGGTCGCATTCTACATAGTTTACATAGAGTCAAGTGAAGTTCCTTGAGGGCCGTCTTGGTGTTCACTTGAGGGGGGATGTACACAGCTGTGACTATAACTGACGAGAACTCTCTTGGTAGGTAGAATGGCCGGCATTTGATTGTAAGGAATTCTAGGTCAGGTGAGCAGAAGGACTCAAGTTCCTGTGTGTTGTTATGATCGCACCATGGGTTGGTAATCATAAAGCATACCCCCTGCCCTTCCTCTTCCCATAGAGGTGTTTATCTCTGTCGGCACGATATATGGAGAAGGTTTGATGGAGCATGCAATTGACATGCTGATTGCAGGGATGTCCACCAGAGCTGTTGCCAGATAATATCATGTTAATTTCTCTAATATAAGCCGCCTCCAATGTTGTTTTAGAGAATTTTGCAGTACGTCCAACCGGGTGGCTGGTCTCAGATGGTCCTGCAGGTGAAGAAGCCGGATGTGGAGGTCATGGGCTGGCCACAAGTAATCACGCCATCCCATGACCTCCACATCCGGCTTCTTCACCTGCAGGACCATCTGAGAGCAGCCACCCGGACAGCTGATGAAACTGAGGAATATTTCTGTCTGTAATAAAGGCCTTTTGTGGGGAAAAATGAATTCTGATTGGCTGGGCCTGGCTACCCAATGGGTGGGTCTATGCCCTCCAAGGCCCACCCATGGCTACGCCCCTGCCCAGTCATGTCAGCTCCATAGATTAGGACCTAATTAATTCATTTCAATTGACTGAATCCTTATATGAACTATAATCGTTGAAATTGTTCCATGTTGCATTTATATTATTGTTCAGTATAATATTCAACCTCAAGCAATAAAGTAATTTGTTGTCACAATTTGTGGGGGGAGGGGGGTACATTTGGCTATTGTAGAACAAAATGGGATAAAATTATAATAATGCAGTAATTAAAATACTAGGTTATAGATTGCCTTTAGGGGTGAGACAAACAGTGGGGCAAAAAAAGTATTTAGTCAGCCACCAATTGTGCAAGTTCTCCCACTTAAAAAGATGAAAGAGGCCTGTAATTTTCATCATAGGTATACTTCAACTATGACAGACAAAATGAGAAAAAATTCAGAAAATCACATTGTAGGATTTTAATGATTTTATTTGCAAATTATGGTGGAAAATAAGTATTTGGTCAATAACAAAAGTTTATCTCAATACCTTGTTATATACCCTTTGTTGGCAATGACAGAGGTCAAACGTTTTCTGTAAGTCTTCACAAGGTTATCACACACTGTTGCTGGTATTTTGGCTAATTCCTCCATGCAGATCTCCTCTAGAGCAGTGATGTTTTGGGGCTGTTGCTGGGCAACACAGACTTTCAACTCCCTCCAAAGATTTTCTATGGGGTTGAGATCTGGAGACTGGCTAGGCCACTCCAGGATCTTGAAATGCTTCTTACGAAGCCACTCCTTCGTTGCCCGTTGTCGGTGTGTTTGGGATCATTGTCATGCTGAAAGACCCAGCCACGTTTCATCTTCAATGCCCTTGCTGATGGAAGGAGGTTTTCACTCAAAATCTCACGATTCATGGCCCCATTCATTCTTTCCTTTACACGGATCAGTCATCCTGGTCCCTTTGCAGAAAAACATCCCCAAAGCATGATGTTTCCACGCCCATGCTTTACAGTAGGTGTGGTGTTCTTTGGATGCAACTCAGCATTCTTTGTCCTCCAAACACGACGAGTTGAGTTTTTACCAAAAAGGTCTATTTTGGTTTCATCTGACCATATGACATTCTCCCAATCTTCTTCTGGATCATCCAAATGCTATCTAGCAAACTTCAGACGGGCCTGGACATGTACTGGCTTAAGCAGGGGGACACTGCAGGATTTGAGTCCCTGGCGGCGTAGTGTGTTACTGATGGTAGGCTTTGTTACTTTGGTCCCAGCTCTCTGCAGGTCATTCACTAGGTCCCCCCGTGTGGTTCTGGGATTTTTGCTCACCGTTCTTGTGATCATTTTGACCCCACGGGGTGTGATCTTGCGTGGAGCCCCAGATCGAGGGAGATTATCAGTTGTCTTGTATGTCTTCCATATCCTAATAATTGCTCCCACAGTTGATTTCTTCAAACCAAGCTGCTTACCTATTGCAGATTCAGTCTTCCCAGCCTGGTGCAGGTCTACAATTTTGTTTCTGGTGTCCTTTGACAGCTCTTTGGTCTTGGCCATAGTGGACTTTGGAGTGTGACTGTTTGAGGTTGTGGACAGGTGTCTTTTATACTGATAACAACTTCAAACAGGTGCCATTAATACAGGTAATGAGTGGAGGACAGAGGAGCCTCTTAAAGAAGAAGTTACAGGTCTGTGAGAGGCATAAATCGTGCTTGTTTGTAGGTGACCAAATACTTATTTTCCACCATCATTTGCAAATAAACTCATTAAAAATCCTACAATGTGATTTTCTGGATTTTTTTTCTCATTTTGTCTGTCATAGTTGAAGTGTACCTATGATGAAAATTACAGGTCTCTCTTATCTTTTTAAGTGGGATAACTTGCACAATTGGTGGCTGACTAAATACTTTTTTGCCCCACTGTATATCAATCTTCATTTTTATTGGTGAGGGGATAAGGGAAAAACTCTGTTGCACAGACAAGCTGGGGTTTAGTTACCAGCAGAGACATATATTTAGAGTTATGCAAATGTTTTGAATTTGTAATACTGTTTTATATCTAGATATTCAGTTACATAGCATTGTAATATAACATATATTTCCCATGTATAAATGCAGTAGAGTCCATGGCCCACATTCAACAGGTCCATAATGAGGTTACTTTAATTGTATTTAGATTTATTTGACTGTTTTCCCTGCATACCATGTAGAAGTTGTCCCTTTTCAGTTTCTAGAAGAGGTGACTGCTAAATGCTAACTCCCGTTCCTATACTGTAAGCTGGTTAGCATAGCTAGCAAAAAGAAATTGATGTTGGTTGTCAAAGTCATATTTAACTTAATGCAGTTGATTGGTAACGATTACATGAACATGTGCTGAGGTTGGCATCCATACAAGCATTATACTTTTTTACCTCAACATAGGAGGAAATACACATACACTAAGTGTACAAAATATTGGGAACACATTTTGCCCTCAAAACAGCCTCAATTTGTTGGTGCATGAACTACAAGGTGTCGAAAGCATTCCACAGATGCTGGCCCATGTTGACTCCAATGCTTCCCACAGTTGTGTTAAGTTGCCTGGTTGTCCTTTGGTTGGTGGACCGTTCTTGATACACACAGAAAACTGTTGAATGTGAAAAACCCAGCAGTGTTGCAGTTCTTGACACACTCAAACTGGTGCGCCTGGCACCTACTACCATACCCCATTCAAAGGCACTTAAATATTTTGTCTTGCCCATTCACCCTCTGAATGGCAAACATGCACAATACATTTCTCAATTGTTTCTTGGCTTAGAAATCCATCTTTAACCTGTCTCCTCCCCTACATTTACACTAGGGGTCTCCAACAAGTAAATCGCAATCTACCAGTAGCTTGCAGCCCACTTATGAATAGCTCGCCAATCAATTCTGAAAGTATATGAATTTTTTCATGTGCTCCATTGCAAACTGTCATAAACATAAAGCTCCCGGCTACTATCCAATCAAAGCCAGGTTCACATTATCCCAACCCTGGTTAGCCACTATTGGCTTAAAATAGCACAACTAAACATAATATTTCCTGCAATATATCCCCCGTCTGTCTGTCTGTTTGGTGCGTGCGTCTGTCTGTTTATCACCTCTTGTGTAGCCAGTTAGCGATGCTAATGATAACCGTCTTGTGGGTAGACCAGGGTTGTCAAACTCAATCAGCACAAGGGCCATATTAAAAAAACACAATGAATTTGCGGGCGAGACATAACCTATTTTTACAAAACATCTTGCATACACCTGGACCCAGCTGGCTATTGTTTTATTTGAAAACATATGGCCCTTTATAATGGCCCCTTACGTATGTAGGATGCTGATTATAGCATTTTTAACATTGACAGCAAATAACCAAAACAGATAGATAGCCTTGTGGTTAGAGCATTGGACTAGTAACCAAAAGGTTGCAAGATCAGAGCTGACAAGGTGAAAATCTGTCATTCTGCCCCTGAACAAGGCAGTTAACCCACTCTTCCTCGGCTGTCATTGAAAATCAGATTTTCTTCTTAAATGACATGCCTAGTTTAAAAAAATAAACTTGTAATGTTTTACATTTTTTGCATTGCATGGATTACCAGTGCGGTTGAATGCAGCATTGCTGCATGGTGCATACTTTTAGGCCTAGTTGAGTAACCTGCCTAGGCTACTGCTCAAACAGCTGTAATAGGCCTACATGTTTCTCCTTTGCATGGTGTTTTGTATTTTGGTTATTCACTGTCAAGCTTTAAAAAGCGATGCCAGACTCACAATTGTAGTAGCCTAGCTAGGACTGTGGCATGTGCTTGTACACTTTCCCTCAGCTGCGCATGGTAAACGAGACAAAGGAAAGCAGCACAGTTGAAGCTGAATTCACCAACAAGCCCTCAGGCTGTTATTTCATAAAGTAGATGACTCATTTATACTCGCTTGTGAGTCCTATTGTCTTTTGGTAGTAATTTATACCTGCATGTGAATCCTTTATCTTATAAGTCTTTGACAACCAAGATGACATTTTTGTGAGGCTACAGCAATGACCAGTTGGAAAAGAAACTTGGCATGGACATTTAGCCTACAACACATTTAAACTTCAGTCCGGTACAGGATTCACCATAAGTGATGATGATATGATACAGAGCACTGGCTGGCTCATGTGTGGGTCTGGGAAGAGGTGCGTGTGCGTGCGTGTGTGTGTGTGCATGCATGTGTGTGTGTGTGTGGCAATGTACTCTTACCTGAGAACTATAAACCTCAATGAATTGTATCCATTGTTTTGCGAGCTCTGCCATGACATGTGCTTCAGCAGTAGGCCTAAGATTAGCCTAGGCATGGTAGCCTAGTGGTTAGAGTGTTGGACTAGTAACCGCAAGTTCAAACCCCCGAGCTGACAAGGACAAGGCTGACCTGTTGTTCTGCCCCTGAAAAGACAGTTCACCCACTGTTCCTAGGATGTCATTGAAAATAAGAATTTGTTCTTAACTGACTTGCCTAGTAAAATAAAAGCAGAAACATTGCTAGACTGACACATTCCTCTACTACTAGATGTGCAATTAAAGGGGAAATACATCCCAAAAATAATGTGTTCTGTTTATTTTTTCGGACCTAAAAAATGGTCTTCTATTGTGATTAAAGCATTGACATTGACTCAGAACACCCCCTTTAGATGTTTCTTTATGAATAAGTGTAATATTGATAGTAAAAAACAGGAAAAATAAAACAAATAAAATATATTTGTATTTTATTATATGCATGTAGAAACTGCATTGGCCCAACTCTCGAAATACAAGGCTCTGGTTCATATACAATCATTTCTCTGGTTACTAGTAGGCCTGTCTTTTAATGTTTAATTAAATTTTTTAAGTTAAGTAAAAAAACAATGATTAACAACAAATCAATACAGGAAGTACATGTGGGAAAACAAGTATATATGAATAATATGCAATGGGCAATTGGACTAGGGGGTACAATATCGCATTACACAAGGACCTTAAGGTACATACATACACTTATAATTCTAACAGCTTTTATGTTAGTAGAGTATTTAGACTAATGGGCCTGTCTTTGTCTGCAATATTTGTTGGATGGCGTCACAGGGTTTCCTCGGTAACGCGCTCTTGAATTCCACACACAGAGCTGTGTGAATTTCAGTACGAGGGGACAGGACGACTGGACAGGGGTTGTACAGCCAGGCAAATTGACGTAGGTAACTTCTAATCAAACACTTCGTCAATTGAGAGATATACGGCTTTCAGCACCTCATGTGATTAGACAGTAGTTTTTCTTCCCAGATTTGCTGTCCAAAATAGACGTCGATTAAACATTAATAGAATAAATTGCACATTGCGTGGTAACAAAAATAAATAAAGAGGAAATTCCAAAACTCTTAGAGGGCAATAAAACACAACCGCATTTTGGCCCTTTTTTAGTCTATCTGGATTTTATTATACAGATAGACAGAAATTGAGGTTTTGGGGGGACTTAGGCATTTTATATCAACTAATCACATTATTGACGCGTTCCTTTGCCCAGGCCCACCTGCCAGATTTAACAACGCCTGGATAGGTATTTTACTTATCAGCTAACCACATATATGCTGCTCTCAAGACATCTGGGAACTCTTAAAAAACGAGTTCAAATAATGGTGTCAGTGATCTTCAGGTCAGAAAGTCGGAGCTCTAGACAGATGCCAGAGTTTCCGATATAGAATGCCGAGGTGGATGATCTTAAAAAAAAAAGTTCCCAGTTGTCTTGATTACGCTGAAGTCAGAAGTCGCGATTTCCTAGTTCCCAGTTGTTTTGAATGCAGCATTAAATGACCCGAGCAGGGCTGGTCCTTTCCGTTCTTTTCAGTAAAAAATTATGTTGAAAATATTTTTTTTAATGTTCCAGGCGTTGAAGTTAGGTTAAATTTGGATGCTGAATGAATGGGGAAAATACTTATTTTCCGTATGCTTAACATTCATATTTTCAAGGACGTTGACATTTTTTTCTTCAGAATATTGAAATCATTATCGGTTCTGAATACAGGTTGAAAATACTTAATTTCTTGGATGTTGAAATCAGGCTCATTTTTGGTTCTGAATGAAAGTTGAAAATATGTCATTTATCCACATCTATGTTTGGGCCAAATCAAGGCTGGTCTAGACCCGGCCAAATCTGAACCAAACCTAGACATCTATGATCGGTTCAGATTTGGTCCAGGCCGGACAAAAAACAATGTCCGTGGATGTGGAAATCAAGGCTGGTCCGGATTGCATTAAAAAAAAACATGCAAAACGCGTTGGTGTTGGTATGTGCTTACTAAGGTGTAGCCTACAGTGTTGCCTGAAATAAAATGTTATGAATGCCCATCTATGTGGTAAGCCTACCGTTTGTAAAACACTAATAAAGATTTGGCGCCATTTAGGTTAGGCTAGTTGATTGGAGAAACCTGGTGTAGAAAGTGTCCCATCTCATCACATTGTCATACATTTTATCTCCAGCCTGTATGCTTCATAAAAGGCCACATACTCTTTCTACCATATCCCATATCTGCTACATGATTTATATTAGATCATTTTTGACGGAATGTTGGTGGAGTGCCGCAGCGATGCGTCTCTCCAACCGCACCCTGGAGAAGCGCGCTGGGAATGAACAAGGCCCCTGCCTTTGACAAAGTGGGCACAGCTTATCACATGGTGGCATTAACGCTCACCTAAAAATTGTCATCGTTTAGGGGCACAATTCTGAGGTTTTATGAGTTGTTTTTGGAGGTGCGTCTAGTTCCGATTAGCTCAGAAAATACGGCCTTCGTCAATCTTCCGCCATAGGCGGCCGCATAGTCCCGCCTAATGAGCAGGCCGGTCGTGGATGCGAGTAACCAGTCTTGTTCAGCACATTTCAATACATCCAGGTATATGAAGTACACTGGTAAAACACTGGGTGTTGCAGTGATGAACATTTACCAACAGATGTCATCAACGTGCCATCTTACACCCATAACGTCTTCCCTTTTAGAAAAAGGACAGGGCATTGTCTATTCACTAACACAACAAACCTAGTAATAATATCCAACATGAAAGGTTTGAGCTTTTTCAGATGTAAAATTAACAACAAAGTATGATATTGAGTCCATTTGTCTCAGTCTCTTCACTTTTCCCTTTTTTTAAATGATAGTCAAGTCTTCAGTAAAGATAGTCAGTGCATTCTGTCTTTTTGTCTTAATTGTTTATTTATTTATTATATTTTTTTTTACTCTGTCAACAGTCCATATAGGAAACCTACAGACTAAGTATCTTAATTGGCTCAGACAGCTGTCCACAGCATGAAAAGACTGGGGGCTTTTCCGTCAGGACTCATGTCACCTGACAGTCTGAGGGGAGTGTTGATTGGTAGAGGGAGCTGCCGTCCCTGTGATCCGCTGGTTCTTCACCCAGTGCCTCATGCCCCATTTGACGTGCTGGGTGTCCGTCATTTGTCATGCGACACCTATGATTGTCGGTGTTCAGCAACCTATGACTGTTAGCTCAGCAACCAAGAGATTAACCCTTTTATGACGGTACAGTGATCCATTCACTTCGACCGAGTAGAAGTGTGATGCAACTTTCCGAGTCTCCAGAGGTGCTTTTAAGAGCTTAGCCGACCTGCTATCCCAGGCTGGTCACAAGAGAGAGCCGCTGATATATGCCATCGTCGACGCTCCCCCATTTTTTGTATTTTTATGTTGGCACGGTACTGGGCTCAAACTCACAAGGCAGTTCACAATTCTCTAGCAAGCAGGGAGAATACTTGATGATGCTTAATGGAAACAGCGCATTGGTTTTAATTATTTCGTTTTAAGCCTTCACCAAACCATAGCCAAACCAAACCATAACCATAGTTAACCACTCAGAATTAATACCTCAACTTATCCCTTTGAGTTGTTTCTGTTTTAATTCTGTAGCCACACAGAATTAACCCTGTAGCCACGCGGAATTAACCCTGTAGCCACACAGAATTAACCCTGTAGCCACGTAGAATTAACCCTGTAGCCACGTAGAATTAACCCTATAGCCACACAGAATTAACCCTGTAGCCACACAGAATTAACCCTGTAGCCACACAGAATTAACCCTGCCACGCGGAATTAACCCTATAGCCACGCGGAGCCCACACAGAATTAACCCTGTAGCCACACAGAATTAACCCTGTAGCCACGCAGAATTAACCCTGTAGCCACACAGAATTAACCCTGTAGCCACACAGAATTAACCCTGTAGCCACGCGGAATTAACCCTGTAGCCACGCAGAATTAACCCTGTAGCCACGCGGAATTAACCCTGTAGCCACGCGGAATTAACCCTGTAGCCACGCGGAATTAACCCTGTAGCCACACAGAATTAACCCTGTAGCCACGTAGAATTAACCCTATAGCCACGCGGAATTAACCCTATAGCCACGCGGAATTAACCCTATAGCCACGCAGAATTAACCCTATACCCACGCGGAATTAATGGATTAAAAATCAACATTCATCCAATTACGGCAAATTCTGATGTAAAACTATGAGATTAGGTTGGCTATCAATGCCTTCCGCTGGTGTATTGCGTCACTGTATAACTGCTTTTCAGGCATCCTTGCCCTCTCACAGAGATGTTTTTGCAGAGGTTCTTTGCGATTTTGACCTCCGACTCGGCCTTCCAATGAGCTTTTGGGTGTTGTGGCAAGGAGGTGCTTGAATTCCCATTCTGCAGCAAATTTCCTGAACACCAAGCATGCGAATTGGGTTACATTATCTGAGATGACTTCATCTGCCTGGGCATAGTGTGCAAACTGAGCGTTTGATCATTGACTCTGCTGAGTAATGATCGGCGAAGAGGGAAGTCTTTGCCTCTGTGCTGAAAGAGATCTAGACTTACTATCTGCCAGGGTTGCATCAGTAGCTCGTGGGACATCATTGTCTCTCTCTGTTGCTCAATAGGGTGTACATTGCAGATTGTGCATTTGCTGACATAGTCCTTTATTTCACTCTGCATTCCTGGCCAGTACAGTGTGTCATGTGCTTGTTTGTAACAGGCCTTACCCCAATGTGACTTGAGTGCACACACGCCAGCATCTCAGGACACAGGGACAGGGGGATATCGACTCTCTGACCTTGGAATAGCACCTCATTTTGAACAATGAGCTCTTCTCTGACTGGCCAATATTCTCTGATGGCTAGAGCAGTTTCTTCCTTGCAGTCTGGCCAGCCCATCAGAATCACAGACCTCAATGTCTGGAGGTGCTCTTCCTTGTCTGTGTGCTGTCTGATTTGAATAAGGCGCTGGTCCGTAACATTGAGGTAGTCAGCCTGGTTGATAAGTTCATCATCCACTTGCTCTGTTTGTAAGCTGCACACTGCGTGTTGTTCATGCATGGAGCGTGTGTGTGTGTGTCTGATGCAGTAGCCCTGCTGAGCCTGTCACTCGCGTACATCCCCGGCCCTGGCTTATACATCACCTTGAGGTTGTAGCTTTGTAGAGCCAGTAGCATGTTCTGCAGTCATTTTGGGATGTTCAGGAGAGCCTTGCTGAATATAGCAATAAGGTGCTTGTGATCTGTCTCTGCGGTAATGTTGTCGCACCCGTACAGGTGGAAGCGTTGGCCTAAAAACACAGTGCTGAAGTAATCCTCTATCTGAGCGTAGGTCTGCTGTGTTGGATTTCTTCTTTTTTTTAACCAGGTAGGCCAGTTGAGAACAAGTTCTCATTTACAACTGCAGCCTGGCCAAGATAAAGCAAAGCAGTGCAACACAAACAACAACACAGAGTTACACATGGAATTGTCATGATTGTCTTTCCTTGTTCGGGCGGCGTTCGATGTCACCGGCCTTCCAGCCATCGCCGATCCACTTTTCATTTTCCATTTGTTTTGTCCTTGTCTTACACACCTGGTTTCAATCCCCCAATTACTTATTCATTATTTAACCCTCTGTTCCCCCATGGTTGTTTGTGAGTGATTGTTTGTTTGTAATACGGTCCGTTATTGTGGGCTCAATTTATTGTGTTTTATTTGTGTATATTTGAGTAAATTACGTTTATTACTCATATCTGCTGTCCTGCGCCTGACTCCTCTACACCAGCTACACACAGGCACTATTACAGGAACAAACAAACATACAGTCAATAAAAAAAATAGAAAAAAATAGAAAAAGTCTATATATAGTGTGTGCAAAGGAGGTAGGATAAGGGAGGTAAAGCAATAAATATGCCATAGTGGCGAAATAATTACAATATAGCAATTAAATACTGGAGTAATAGATGTGCAGAAGATGAGTGTGCAAGTAGAGATACTGGGGTGCAAAGGAGCAAAATAAATGACAGTATGGGGATGAGGTAGTTGGATGGGCTATTTACAGATGGGCTATGTACAGGTGCAGTGATCTGTGAGCTGCTCTGACAGCTGGTGCTTAAAGTTAGTGAGGGAGATATGAGTCTCCAGCTTCAGTGATTTTTGCAGTTCGTTCCAGTCATTGGCAGCAAAGAACTGGAAGGAAATGTGGCCAAAGGAGGAAATAGGAAACCGATTCTTGATTTAATTTTGGATTGGAGATGCTTAATGTCAGTCTGGAAGGAGAGTTTACAGTCTAACCAGACACCTAGGTATTTGTAGTTGTCCACATATTCTAAGTCAGAACCGTCCCGATTAGTGATGCTGGATGGGCGGGCAGGTGTGGGCAGCGATCGGTTGAAGGGCATGCATTTGGTTGGAGGCCACGGAAGGAGAGTTGTATGGCATTGAAGCTCGTCTGGAGGGTTGTCAACACAGTGTCCAAAGAAGGGCCAGAAGTATACAGAATGGTGTCATCTGCGTAGAGGTGGATCAAAGAATCACCAGCAGCAAGAACGACATCATTGATGTATACAAAGAAGAGAGTCAGCCCGAGGGTTGAACCCTGTGGCACCCCCATAGAGACTGCCAGAGGTCCGGACAACAGGCCCTCCGATTTGACACACTGATCTCTGTCTGAGAAGTAGTTGGTGAACCAGGTGAGGCAGTCAATTGAGAAACCAAGGCCGATAAGAATGTGGTGATTGACAGAGTCAAAAGCCTTGGCCACGTCGATGAATACAGCTGCACATTATTGTCTCTTATCGATGGCGGTTATGATATTGTTTCGGACCTTGAGCGTGGCTGAGGTGCACCATTCGAAATGGTCGGTGATCTGTTTGTTAACTTGGCTTTCGAAGACCTTAGGCATATATAGGTCTGTACCAGTGTGGGTCTAGAGTGTCTCCCCTTTGAAGAGGGGGATGACAGCAGTGAGTGCCCTAGAGGCGAATGGCACAGACTGGCCCTCCTGCATGAAGGGAAGGGGAATGGGGGGATACCTAGTCAGTTGCACAACTGAATGCATTCAACCGAAATGTGTCTTCCTCATTTAACCCAACCCCTCTGAATCAGACACGTGTGTGGGGCTGCGTTAATTCACATCCTCATCATCGGCACCCGGGGAGCAGTTGGTGATGGGGGTTAACTGCCTTGCTCAAGGGCAGAACTGCAGATTTTCCCGCCTTGCCATCTCAGGAATTTGATCCAGCGACCTTTCGGTTACTGGCCCAATGCTCTTAACTGCTAGGCTACCTGTCGCAACAGCCCAGTCCATAGTGGCTCGAGGCACTCTGAATCGTGACAGGTTTTCACACATCGTAGTATCGCAGGACAGGTGTCTGGGTGATCAGGCACTTTATTTTCCTCACCGCTGTGTTGTGTTTTGGAAGCCAATGCTGATGGTGTCCTTGTCCATGAGCCTCCTTAGTTGCTCAGATACCTCAGAGAGCTGTGGCAGGAACTTGACCAGGTAGGTGACGAATCCGAAGAAGTTCTGCACTGACTTCACATCAGATGGGTGGGGTGGCATGTCCAAGACAGCCTTCACATTCTCTGAATCAATCAGATGGAGGACAAGATGTGCCTGTGAAAGCGGGCCTCTAGCACTTTTAACTGAAGATTTTAATGCTTCACCTTAGCTTGACCTGTCTGCATCTGTCCATCACGGCCAGCAGCTTGGAGTCATGGTCTGCCTCCTGAACACTGTCCCTACAGCCCACTACAATGATGTCATCTACTATGGGTTCCATGCCACTGAGTCCAACCAGCAGCTTGTGCGTTTTCCACTGATACACATCTGGATCCAAGGAGACACAAAACGGGAGCTTCAACCACCACTTCCTACCCCAGGGTGTCCAAAAGGTGGTCATGTAGGTGCTGGGCTCGTCGAGTTTGCACTGCAGGAAGGCAACTCTGGTATCCACGAGCGTGAAGAATATGGCCTTCGGGAGCTTGTAAAGAACATCGTCCAACGTGGGCATAATGTAATATGAACATCGCAGAGCCTGGTTGACGTGTTAAGGATCAATGCATAGCTGTAGCTTGTCTGGTTTCTTGAAGATAGCCATATTACTAATCCAGTCTGTAGGCCCGGTGACAGATGTGATGTGGCCATCTGCATCATATTTGTCGAGCTGGGCCTTCACAGCTGCTTTCAGGGCCACTGGTACTTTGCGAGGTGCACACTGAACTGGCTAGATTGCTGCATCCAACTCAAAGGTCTGCTGGGATGGTGACGTTAATAAGCCCGAGGTGCTTACATGTTGACCCTGACAGTAATGGCTGTTGACTAGCCTAAATTATTTCAAACTTAAGGGTGTGTTTCTGGCCAAGCACAACACACTCTGTCACACACAGGCCTAAACAGGTGGCCTGAATACAGTTTCAGCTTGGTGCTACTCTGTGTTTGTTTGTTTCTGGGCGCAAGCCTCCTTTTGTCTTTAAGGCATGTGGCCTCAGAATCTAGCTGGCATTGTTGTGGTTCTCAGTTCTGTTGATCCCTTCATCTGTGTCTGTTTCAATGGAGTGCACTTTACCCTCCTTTCTCTTGCTCTTCAAACAGACCCGTTCGAAGTGATTAGCTGTGCCACAGGATTTTACACATTTTCCCATAGGTTGTGCAGTGTTCTTTCCACATCTGTGAGAAATGCCACAATATCGTATAAGGGCTGTCTATTGCAGAGTTGGCTGTAGTAGCATTAGCTGTGGCAACTGGGAATTTCTTAGCTGGCTGCCTGAATGTAGCATTGACATTGTCCATCCATATGCTACCTTTCGAACACCATGGACCTCATCCACATAAGAGTAATCTTTGCCGCACGGCATGTCTCCAATGCCAAGACGAGTGTCAGGTCCCGTGCTCTCTGCAAATGTCTGCACGTGCCTTCATCAGCTATGCCGAGCACTCTTATCGCTGATCAGTTTGTCTCTTAAAGCACCATATTCACATGTAGCTAGCTGCCTTTTCCCTTAGCCTGGTGACGAAGCTGTAAATGGACTCCCCATCCTCCTGTTTACAACAGCCAAAAACATAACACTCGTAAATAACATTCTTTGCTGGTTTAAAGCTGTGTTCAAGAGCATCAAGAATAGCTGTTGCGTTACCTTGCTGAGCTGCTGTTAGGTTCAGGTTGTGGTTGTGTAGATGTCAGCATTCAGCGGCCATTATAGTCCTCAAAGTGGCAGCCACTGCATCATCTTCCTTTTCCAGAAGTCCAGTAGCTGGTGCATAGTCCTCCTATTCACCTCTAAACATATCCCAGTTCGTGCTCCAATCTCCGCTGAGCTTCATAATGGCGGGAGGAGAATGTTAGCAGCCATGTCTATCTGATGCTAACAACACTGAAGCTAATTGCTAACTAGCAAACTCACTGTAGTTAAGGTGAAATCCGGCAATGTTTTACTCAGTTGAATTTTATGTAAACCCAAATAGTTCGCTCTGATTTGCGGTGGTCATGTTTGGATGTTCAATGACGAGACAGTGTCACTGATGCAAGTAACCAGTTGTGCAGCACATTGCAAGGGTATATGCAGTACACTGGTAGGACACTGGTGTTGCAGTAATGAACATTTACCAACAGATAGCATCAACGTGCCATTTTACACCCATAACAAACGTGACCTCCATTGGTTTATGCATAAAATACTAATATCAAAATGGCCTCATATGGGTTCAATCACAATGGAAATACAAAAAAAACTATGTGATTGGGTTGCAAAAATCTGACCCGTTGTTTATAGACATAGAATGACCTATTGGAAGCTGTAGGAGGTCATTTGAAATAAAATACACCTTCATATTCCTTCTTTAAATACCAATGAAGGCTGAAGGATGAAAGGCCAAAATGCGCTGGTTTTATCAATAAAGAAGAGCTTTTATTAATTTCCACTGGCCTCCAATGTATTTCCTTCTTGTCTGATTCAGTTTGCTCCTCAATTCATGCTCGTTGTTTGGAGAGCAAGGTCGTGGCAATGTTACTTTCCTTTTGCTGTGATCAAAATGTAAGAAATGTCAATGTCATGCTGTTTGTCCTGCTGTGTTGACATGGGCTTATAGAGTGTTTGATTGTCTTTGGAATTGATTGACAACTTAAAATGCTGTTATGCACCAGCCCGTCTCCCAAGGTTTGTTGCTGAGGCGGCAGTTGCGGTAGTGGCAGAGGTCAACAATGGCGGACATCAGTGAGCAGTGCGCACCCATCGTGGTGTACCAGGAGGACGTGAGCGAGAACCCTGTCACTGCGCGAAGCCAGAAGGAGAGCCTACAAGAGGCCTCACACACTCCAGCCTGTATCCTCTTCACATGTCCAGGGAGCTCTAGTTTAGATCCCTGTATCGTATCGTGGACTAAACTCAGCTAATGTTAGGGAGGGAATAGCCTAGCCTATTGAACACATACAGTGTCCCCATTCAGTAGGCCTAAGTGAAATAGTTTACACAATCGTGGTGATGTACATTTAGTGTCCCTCACTGTCCCACACACTTCTCTCCAATTACCTCATTGTTATGTTATGATATGACTGATAAATATTGAAATAATAGAGTGTGAATCTGTGTTTGTCCTTTATGGGGGTGTGACAGCTTGTCTGGTGGGTTCAATAGGGTCCCTCAGTGCAAGGATTGCCCGTTTGCCTCCCCTCTTCAGCTCTGTGAGTGTAAGGCACACGCACACGCACACGCACACGCACACACACACACACACACACACACACACACACACACACACACACACACACACACACACACACACACACACACACACACACACACACACACACACACACATACACACACACACACCTCATAGTATAGTCTATGTATCATGACGTGGAAGCTGTGTTTTTCAGATGGGTTATGACTGCGGACAGACGCTACATACTCACCTAGCTGCTATCGCAGAGGTCAAAGGTATGGTCACATGGTTTCTTATGGGTTCTTGACATTTCAAACAATGCTTATGTCTTCTTATAGTTTCAAGGAATAGGAAGAGGGAAACAGAATTTTAGCAATGGTCTAATGGTTTGATACAGGGTTAAGTAATCATGTGATATCTCTCCTCCCTCCAGACAGACAAGACAAGGCGGGGTCAAAGTTCACGCGGCTGTCTCAGCAGGACTCGTCCACGTCGCTGCAGAATCGCCGGCACAACATGCCAGCTGAAAAGGTCAGGGCTCACAATTGACAGAGGGAGGAGGATGGTGTTGAGGAGGAGTGACGTATCGCCTGGGTAACCCAAGTGTGATCTGCCTATTATGTCAATGGTCATTTTGATCAATAATCATCCATAATCAGTGAGAGCTGTCCTCGTTGAGAACACTGAAGCTGGTTGGTCACATTGTTATCCTGTATACATAATGTAATTACTGGAATAGATTCTTCTGACCCATTCAACTCATGTGTAAATTACATATTCAACAGACTTGTTCCTGATTGAATTAAGAGACAATGCTGCATACCAAGTTTAAACTGAGAATTCAAATGGGATTTTATGTTGGTCATTTGTGTGTGTTCAAATAGCAATGTGTGTTATCCCAGCAGGCAGAAGAAGATGCCATGGGAAATCACATTTCTTTCCGGCTGAGATGGTTTAATCTGCTTTCTCTCTTTCTCCCTCAGCGTGAGGTGGGCATGCCCAAGCTGGTGGAGCTGTATCAGTACCCAGGGTTCAGAGATGACATGCCCATGCCCCTGCCACACAGCAACACCTTTTCTACCATCATTACCCACGTAGTGAGGGCACAACCACACCTCACCGACACGGTACTAAACAGCACTGTAGTCCAGCAGATAGGTGAAATAATTGTTCCATTTTATGATACAAGTATCAACCTTGGTACACCAATACTAGATACCTTAAGGGGACATTTTATAGATTGGAGGCAGTCTGGGAAGCCTGTCAGTCAACCAGGGTGACCATTTTAATAAAATGGCTGCCATCCGGATTTCCTGTTAGAAGAAAATAGGGTAAAATTGTTCCAAACAATATCAGAATGGCTTTCTAATGTTATCTATCCACTAAATACATCCCACAGATAATATAGACAATAATCATAATGTACACTTAAGACCTTAATAGTGGTCATATTGAGGTCATTGTGACCATAGTCTAGCGGTTACATGAGGAAATTGAGGATTATGTGATAGAGACCAAATTTCACACACAGCTAGGGCATGTCTAAATAGGTATTTGTGGCTATACTCTCATCACAGATTGTCCATTACCCCCCTGGCAGTCAATTCCAGTATGGCCACTAAAAAATTGGTTCATAAGAAACCCAATGGAAACACTCCAGGTAGGCTTGTCTGTAGCTTGTTACATCTGCTCTGAAATGCATTTACTCACATCACTCAAGAAGATGTTAAATGTACAAACATTTATTCAAGTCAATGTGTGTAGGCAACGTTGTATTTGAATGATGTGTTTCATGCATATAAAATGATATTATTCAACAGGCTACTCTGCAAACGTTGACTGAGAAATGATGAACCTGAAAAAATAGCACTACACCACTGTGTATAATAGGGTACATCTCAGTGGCATTATAGCTAAACATCTTTGTTTAGACTTTTACTTACTTTGTTTGAAGGCCGAAAGGTCTCCTCGTAAAATGATTTTGTTAAAATGGGTTACCTGTCTCTCTGCTGGACATAATACATTCCTATGTGATTTTTTGTAAAGTGATGTGTACTAGGCAGGTTTCCTGTCACATTTCATAAAATGTACACAAAACAGAATATCATATTATATATCATTGCAAAAAGTACTTTTTAGAGTGTTTACATGTAAAGTTTTGGAACTAGCCATGAAAAACATGACAAAAAACAGAATTTCACCACTTTTTTACTAAATATTTACAGGATTTGTATATATGGAACTTTTGGGCAATCCTATTGTGTTTTCCAGACAATTTTTTAAACATTTTCTTTTTTTTTAACATTTTCCCGTCAAACATTTTAATCCATCATTTGGCTGTATGTACCAATTATCAGTGTTGGAAAAAGTACTCAATTGTCACAGTTGAGTAAAAGTATACCTTAATAGAAAAGGACTCAAATAAAAGTGAAAGTCACTCAGTAAAATACTACTTGAGTAAAAGTCTAAAAGTATTTGGTTTTAAAAATACTTAAGTATATGAAAGTAAAAGTATAAATATTTTCAAATTCCTTATATTAAGCAAACCAGACGGTACAATTTTTTTTTTTTTTTGACGAATGATGAAGCATTTGTGTTTAGTGAGTCCGCCAGATCAAAGGCAGCAGGGATGACCAGGGATGTTCTCTTGATAAGTGTGTGAATTGGAACATTTTCCTGTCAAAATGTAACGAGTACTTTCTGGTGTCAGGGAAAATGTATGGAGTAAAAGTACATATTTTCTTTAGGAATGTAGTGAAGTAAAAGTTGGCAAAAAATATAAATAGTAAAGTAAAGTACACATACCCCCAAATAACTACTTAAATAATTTTTTACTTAAGTACATTACACCCCTGCCAATTATTTATGCAGATGTGGCTAACTGAATCTAGTCCAATATGGCCCCATGCAGCTGGTTGGTGGCCATATTGAAAAGTCTTTGATGTCACTATAGCCAAAAATAGCTATTTAGACATGCCCCAGTTGTTTGTGGAATTTGGTGGCTTTGTCATATTCCATTTTTTTTTGCCACAGGATTATTGTCAAAATGACCTCAATAGGAGCACCATGAAGGTGTTAAAAGTATTTTATGATCAGAATTATTCTCATTAATATCTGTGGGATTTATTTAGTGGGTGGGTAGCATTACAAAGTCATTCTGATATTGTTTGGAATGATTTTACCCTATTTTCTTCTAACAGGAAATCCGAATGGCAGCCATTTTATTAAAATGGTCACCCTGGTTGATTGACAGGCTTCCCAGACTGCCTCCAATCTTTAAAATGTTCCTTACGGTGATGTTTTTAAGAAGTGGGCTTTTGAGGCTCTGGAGCCGGAGGAGGCCACTCATGTATAAAATGTTTCTAGTATTAGTGTAACAAGATTGCTACTTCTCGGGTATATTTGGTTCTTATCCGCTGGACTACAAGACATATGCTGTAGGCTTCTTCATTTGGTAGGGGGATCAGTTTCACATTGAAGAAAGGAAACATTGGCCTGGTTCCAGATCTGTTTGGTCTTTGTAACTAACTACTATGGTTTTTGTCATGCCAAATGTGTAGTTAAACAGATCTGGGACCAGGCTAAGGAAACAGAGTATGGCTCATAAACATGAACTTCAAATATGATTTCAAACATTATCAGTAAACTATTATAATTATCTGACTAATGTTTGAAACATTCCATCTCCATCCTGTCCTGTAGCCCAGGTACAAGGCAGTGTTCCTAAGCATCCTATCTTCTTCTATGATGGAGGACTTTGTCATGGACTCCTTCTGGTGGCTGTTTCTACAGCACTTCCAGGTGAGATTGACAGAAAGTCACATTTATGCACATGTGTTTTTATTCTCTAGTGCAGTGCAGTTGTCAACAGACTTAAACCACAGGTGGTGTTACATTAATGGCTGCCATGTTTCTTCTCTCCAGCCAGACGCACGCATACAGGACAGCCTCTTTGCACGAATCGCAGAGAATTACATCCGAATCCTGACCCAGAGTCTAACATCACGCAGTGGCAAGTGGTTTCTCAGGGTAATGCCTATTTTTGTCTACTCCCGTGCAGATTGATAGATTGATCATGCACATAACATACAATATTATAAGATTCAACTGAGCGGAAGTTTACATACACCATAGCCAAATACATTTAAACTCAGCTTTTCACAATTAATGAGATTTAATCCTAGTAAAAATGTCATGTCTTAGGTCAGTTAAGATCACCACTTTATTTTAAGAATGTGAAATGTCAGAATAATATTAGAGAAGGATACATTTCAGCTTTTATGTCTTGCATCACATTCACAGTGAGTCAGAAGTTTGCATACACTCAATTAGTTTTTGGTAACATTGCCTTTAAATTTTTTGGTCAAATGTTTCAGGTAGCCTCCCACAAGCTTCCCACAATTATTTGGGTGAATTTTGGCCCATTCCTGGCCCATTCCTCCTGACAGAGCTGGTGTAACTGAGTCAGGTTTGTAGGCCTCCTTGCTGGCACTCGCTTTTTCAGTTCTGCCAAGACATTTTCTATAGGATTGAGCTCAGGGCTTTGTGATGACCATTCCAATACCTTGACTTTGTTGTCCTTAAGCCATTTTGCCACAACTTTGGAAGTATGCGTGGGGTCGTTGTCCATTTGGAAGACCCCTTTGTGACCAAGCTTTAACTTCCTGACTGATGTCTAGAGATGTTGCTTCAATATATCCACATAATTTTCCTTTCTCATGACGCCATCTATTTTGTGAAGTGCACCAGTCACTCCTGCAGCAAAGCACCCCCACAACATGATGCTGCCACCCCCGTGCTTCACGGTTGGGACGGTGTTCTTCGGCTTGCAAGCCTCCCCCTTTTTCCTCCAAACATAACAATGGTCATTATGGCCAAACAGTTCTATTTTTGTTTCATCAGACCAGAGGACATTTCTCCAAAAAGTACGATCTTTGTTTTTTTTCTGAAGTCTTGGATGATTTCTTTTGATTTTCCCATGATATCAAGCAAAGAGGCACTGAGTTTGAAAGTAGTCCTTGAAATACATCCACAAGTACACCTCCAATTGACTCAATTGATGTCAATTAGCCTATCAGAGGCTTCCAAAGCCATGACATAATCTTCTGGAATTTTCCAAACTGTTTAAAGGCACAGTCAATTTAGTGTATGTAATCTTCTGACCCACTGGAATTGTGATACAGTGAATTATAAGTGAAATAATCTGTCTGTAAACAATTGTTGGAAAAATTACTTGTGTCATGCACAAAGTAGATGTCCTAACCGACTTGCAAAAACTATAGGTTGTTAACAAGAAATTTGTGGAGTGGTTGAAAAACTAGTTTTAATGACTCTAACCTAAGTTTATGTAAACTTCTGACTTCAACTGTATAGCTTTTACATTTATCTCACACTGAGTATAATCAAAACTATTTCCTAATCTCTTTCGTCTATAGGAGTTCCCCAGTACTCTGGCCCAGACCCTGTACTGCTGTTTCTGCTGTTGTTTCCCTCAGTCCTGCAGAACCCTCCGCA
Source organism: Oncorhynchus keta (assembly GCF_023373465.1). Taxonomy (NCBI): domain Eukaryota; kingdom Metazoa; phylum Chordata; class Actinopteri; order Salmoniformes; family Salmonidae; genus Oncorhynchus; species Oncorhynchus keta. Next base: position 20,198,769 of record NC_068435.1, on the reverse strand, counting down.
GTGACACCTTCCTCATCCCACTGTGCTTTACTGCCTACCAGTGGACAGGAGGTGACACTGCACACACTCACTGAGAAACATACATACACAAGTAAATCACACAATAGTCAATTAACTCTCTCTCTCTCTGTCATTTAGTACTCTATTTCCACTCAGGTATCTATAGATTCTTTCAGTCTTTCATATTAATTCTACCTATCTACCCTCCCAGCTGACACTGTTTGCCCCTGTCTGTCTGTCTGTCTGTCTGTCTGTCTGTCTGTCTGTCTGTCTGTCTGTCTGTCTGTCTCTCTGTCTCTGTCTCTCTCTCTCTCTCTGTCTCTCTCTCTCTCTCTCTCTCTCTCTCTCTCTCTCTCTCTCTCTCTCTCTCTCTCTCTCTCTCTCTCTCTCTCTCTCTCTCTCTCTCTCTCTCTCTCTCTCTCTCTCTCTCAGGTATCTGTCCTGCCCCTGATGTTTTTAAAAAGTGGGATTTTGAGGCTCTGGAGCCAGAGGAGGCCACTCATGTTCAGTTTGTTTCTGGGAACAAGAGGAATGAGAAAGAGAGTGACTCATGTCTGTCTCTCCTAGACAGTATGTTCTCCAGTGCCTATGTTGATGAGCCCTTTCATAGTAAATTGACCAGCAGTGCCACCACTCTACTGAGGAACAAACCGGTCAGTCTTTTCATTTTGTCAAACTCACGCAGGTATGCGAGCACGCACGCACGCACGCACGCACGCACACACACACACACACACACACACACACACACACACACACACACACACACACACACACACACACACACACACACACCCCACTGGGTGAAAGCAGGTTGAATCAAAGTTGTTTCCACGTAATTTCAACAACAAAATTGAATGACATTGAATCAACGTGGAAAACGGATTGGATTTGCAAAAGTCTTCAACGTAAGGGAACATTTAACCTAAATCCAATGACATGGTGACATTCAATTCATGTTAGTGGACAACTCAACCAAATGGAAATCAAATGACATTGAAATCTAAACTAGAGACATTGAAATTGACCAGTAGTAGTCACACCACTGGGAGCCAGCCATCTAAAAGCACAGTTAACACAACCAGACTCAGACCCTATGTCCTAATCCTTCTGTGTTTAGTGGTTTCTCTGCATGGACTTGATTCAAATTCGAGATTCATGGCATAGGTCTTTGGTAGTGATATTGACTTCACCAGAACTCAATGCCAACTTGCACTTTGTGTGCTCTTCTTGTCTCCCCTGTCTCTCTGTTGTTGGCTGTGTGTGATGTTCTGGTTGTTCCAGAGAAGACCGTGGGCTCAGCGAACATCACAGGGTCAGACCTGAAGGCCCTGACTGGACAGGCCAACCAGACACCTGCCAGAGAGGTCAGACTGGCACTTCACACAGTCCAGCTTTCACACTCATTCTGTCTGTCTTACTCTCCCTGCTGACATTGTTTTATTTACCCCTGATCTTTTCATTCTTTCACTCTCTCTCAAACAAACACACACCTTTCTCTTTTTCTCTCATCCACTCTCATTCATATCCCTCTCTCATTCCCACTGTTTCTCCCCCTCTCCCACAGTCCCAAGTAGCCTACCCGGACATGACGTTTAAGCGCAGTGTGTTTAACGTGTATGGCAACAGTCCTCTGGTGCAGTACTACATGCGTGTTCTCCACATGGACCCCAAGGTGGGACAGGACGTACTGGTGGTCCGGACCGAGATCAGCAAGTTGCCTCCATATCCTCACAATGATAATAATGGAGTGTGTGTGTGTGTGTGTGTGTGTGTGTGTGTGTGTGTGTGTGTGTGTGTGTGTGTGTGTGTGTGTGTGTGTGTGTAAATGTGTGTGTGTAAATGTGTATGTGTGTGTCCCGGTGCCAAACATGTACCCCACAGATCATTCTGCTGATAAAGTTGGAGGGTACTCCTGTATTAGCCATTCTGCCGCCCGCATCCACATACAGAGCCTTCAGAAAGTATTCATGCCCTTGACTTATTCCACATGTGTTGTATTACAGCCTGAATTCAAAATGGATTCAATATATTTTTTCTCACCCATCTACACACAATGCCCCATAATGGCAAAGTGAGAACATGTTTTTAGAAATGTCTGCAGATTTATTGAAAATTAAATACAGAAAGATCTCATTTACATAAGTATTCACACCCTTGGGTCAATACTTTGTAAAAACACCTTTGGCACCAGTCTTTCTAAGAGCTTTCCACACTTGGATTTGCCCATTATTCTTTTTAAAATGATGCAAGCTCTTTTAAATTGGTTGGTGATCATTGCCAGACAACCATTTTCAGCTATTTGCCATAGATGTTCAAATAGATTTAAGTCTAAACTGTATCTTGGCCACTAAGGAACGTTCTTGGTAAGCAACTCCAGTGTAGATTTGGCATTGTGTATTAGGTTATTTTCCCGCTGAAAGGTGAATTAATCTCCCAGTGTCTGGTGGAAAGCAGACTGAACCAGGTTTTCCTCTAACCTTTTGCCTGTGCATATCCATATCCATATCTTTTTTATCCTGAAAACCTCCCCAGTCCTTAACAATTACAAGCATGACCATTACACTGATTGAAAATATGGAGATTAGTACTCAGTAATGTGTTGTATTGAATTTGCCCCAAACAGAACACTTTGTTTTCAGGACAAAAAGTGAATTGCTTTGCCACGTTTTCCAGTATTACTTTAGTGCCTTGTTGCAAACAGGATGCATGTTTTGGAATATTTGTATTCTGTACAGGATTCCTTATTTTCACTCTGTCATTTAGGTTAGTATTGTGGAGTAACTACAATGTTGTTGATCCATCCTCAGTTTTCTCCTATCACAGCCATTAAACTCTGTAACTGTTTTTAATTCACCATTGGTAAAATCCCTGAGTGGTTTCCTTCCTCAGTTAGAAAGGACACCTGAATCTTTGAAGTGACTGGGTGTATTGATTAAATAACTTCACCATGCTCAAAGGGATATTCAATGTCTGCATTTTTTTTACCCATCACCCAATAGGTGCCTTTCTTTGCGAGGCATTGGAAAACCTCCCGGGTCTTTGTGGATGAATGTGTTTGAAATTCACTGCTCTACTGAGGGACCTTGCAGATAATTGTATGTGTGGGGTACAGAGATGAGGTGGTCATTCAAAAATCATGTTAAACTGTATTATTGCAACTTATTATGTGACTTGTTAAGCACATTTTTTTTACTCTCATTTAGACTTGCCACATGAGTTAAATACTTATTAACAAAAATCTCAATTTATTCCATTTTAAATTTAGACTGCAATACAACAAAATGCTGAAAAAGTCAAGGGGTGTGAATACTTTCTGATGGCGCTGTACATGACATCACAGCCAGTGTTCCTTCCTTGACCCCTTGGTGATGTTACGGCTGGATCAGTGACGTACAGGGACATTCTGAGTAAGGCCCAGGAGCGTTCTGTGGCCCACCGCAGGGACCTCAGGACCATGTGGGGCCAATACTCCAAGGACCTCTATGTTCTCAACCAGAGGAAGCTGGACGAGCGCTATGAAACCTTCAGGTACAGTTAACATTCCCAACACCACAGCTCAACACTACAGTGTATATCTTACTGTAGTAAGACACACTGTAAGAGACACACTGAGTGTACAAAAAATGAACACCTGCTCTTTCCATGACATACTGACCAGGTGAATACAGGTGAAAGCTATGATCCCTTACTGATGTCACTTGTTAAATCCACCAATCAGTGCAGATGAAGGGGAGAAGAGATGTTAAATTATGATTTCTAAGCCTTGACAGAATTGAGACATGGATTGTGTATGTGTGCCAGTCATAGGGTGAATGAGCAAGACAAAAGATGGAAGTGCCTGGGTATATTAGTAGGTACCAGGCGCAACAGTTTGTGTCTAGAACTGCAATGCTGCTGGGTTTTTAGACTCAACAGTTTCCCGTGTGTATCAAGAATTGTCCACCACCCAAACTGTGGGGAGCATTGGAGTCAACATGGGCCAGCATCCCTGTGGACATCTTTCGACACCTTGTAGAGTCCATGCCCCAACACAATATTAGGAAGGGGTTCTTAATGTTTGGTATACTCAGTGTATCTCTTCTATTGTGACCTGACAAGGTCTTCTGATTGATAACTGTAGCATTATATACTACAATACCCATAATGCCTTGTGTAACATATCCAGTTTTATGTTAGTACAATTAGCATAATGGTGTCCCTCCTTGTCAATACAAAAACAATGTTGAAAATATATATTTAAAATAATGCTGTCTCGTCCATATAAGGCATAAAATGCATCCCAAATGGCACCCTACCCACTAGATAGTGAACCACTCTGGTCAAAAGTAGTGCACTATGTAGGGAAAAGGGAACAACCTGGCACGCAGGCATGCCCACTGCTGCCTCAGCCATACAAGGTGTTGTCCTCCTGTAGGCTCAGGTTGATCATTTGAATAACCATACAGAGAGATACCATGTTGATGTAGCTTAGCCTAGACCTGCAGAGCGAGCCACAGGTGGTGTTGGAAATAAATGATGCTCCATGTAATGTCTGCTTTGGATCTGTCTATGTTGGCCTATTAATACTTGTCACCTATTTGGGGTAATGATAGCCTACTCTGCTCTCACTGTCTGATTCTAGGCCTACTCTCACACAACCAATGTTCCCTGGCCCATACAAATGCATTTTTTCTCCCCTGTGAAAATAAGTGGTTTATGTTAATTAAGCAATAAGGCATAGGGGTCTGTGGTATATGGCCAATATACCACGGCTAAGGGCTGTTCTTATGCACAGCACAGTGCAGAGTGCCTGGATACAGCCCTTAGCCATGGTATACTGTATTATTGACTGTATGTTTGTTTTACTCCATGTGTAACTCTGTGTCGTTGTATCTGTCGAACTGCTTTGCTTTATCTTGGCCAGGTCGCAATTGTAAATGAGAACTTGTTCTCAACTTGCCTACCTGGTTAAATAAAGGTGAAATAAATCAAATAAAATATATTGGCCATATATCACAACCCCCCAGGGTGCCTTATTGCTATTATAAACTGGTTACCAACATAATTAGATCAGTAAAAATACATGTTTTGTCATACCCGTGACATACAGTCCGATATACCACGGCCGTCAGCCAATCAGCATTCAGGGCTCGAACCACCCAGTTTATAATATTTTCACATGTTACCCTCTGCCCGAATGTGTCTTTGCTTTTTTTGTCTTTTCAAAAGATAATAAAGTGAACAAAAGCATGCTTGATTCTGTCCTGTATTGGTGACGCTCCTTTCACTCTCTTTTAATCAGGAAACAGAAAAAGATCCTGTCCCAGAAGACAACTATCAAACGACTGTGCCAGCTACTGGTCCCAGAGACCATTGTAAGTTCTACATGACTGTCCTGTGAGTCCTCACTATTGTTGTATTAAAGGTGGTACTGTTGTGTTGTGCCACAAAGAGTATGGCTTAACCTGATCTATATGAATTTCAGCAATGGGCGGCAGGGCCCTCACTACTGTAGAATGAAGGTAGATAAGCTATAAAGTAGCTACAAGTACAGTAGCTGTATATCCCTTTATTGACAGTTCTGTCATTCTTATTGTAGAATGAAGAGGACACCAGGACCAGCTCTGAGGTCATACACGCCTTCGAAATGGCTGTGTCTGGGCTGGACAATGTCACCCCTGACCCCTCAGTCTGACCCCTTAACCCCCAGGGTTTGACCACTGAACCCTGAACCGGAACCCTGACTACCCTCATATCGGAAATGCATTAAAAAAAACATGCTTCACCTGTATTGGCTTTGATTATATTTGGCTCTTCGGGGTACACGCTGTCTGTGCAAGAATGCTGTAATGAACGACCACAGGCACAATGTGGCGGTATATACATGGCTACAAATACCTGTGTCTGAATGGTGTTGACTCTGAGTAATCATTAAAAAGAAAGACTGAAAGAGTGTAAAACATAAGATAGAATATGGATAGGTTGGGGTTTTGGACAGAGATCTTGGCTTTATGATAGACAATATTTAATTGACCTCCCAGACGATACCCCTCAAGGTCACCGGCATTGCTTTTGGAAATGAGAACACAGACAGTAGATTGTTTACAGGGTGATCAATTGATGACTCATGGTAAGAAACAGGACAACAACATGAATTACTGAATAAAATATAAATGTCTGATAAAGAAAACAAACTTACGCTGCTTTCCTCTAATGCCAGCTCAGAGGGCTGGATCAACAACACTTAGCTAACAGTGTCTGTCCTGTGTAATCTAGAAAGAGAGAGAGACTGACAGACCAAATGACAGACAGCCGGCCATTGGAATTCCCTGAATGTGATCTATAAACATGTTATCGTAAAATATTTATTACATGACATAAAAGGAGAAATATCACACTTCCGAGCCAAGAGATACACTAGGGTGAGTCCACAGGCCATTTAAGGAGATTTGTTTGACCACCACTGCTTCCTTTGCTTCTGCATCTTTGGCCGTATCTCGCTATTCTGAAGTGGATGTTTTAAATTGGACTTTACAGGGGCAATCTGCAGTTGCCACATACATTTTTGTCCTATAAATTAATGATATGTACCCAATGACTCATGAAGAATATAACTTGTAAATGTCTCATGAACTTAGTGGCAAGATAAAGTATGTGAACCCTTTGGAAATACCTGGATTTCGCATAAATTGATCATAAAATTTGATCTAATCTTCATCTAGGCCACAACAATAGTACAGTTTGCTTAAACTAATAACACACAAACAATTACATGTTTTCATGTCTTTATTGAACACTCCTTGTAAACATTCACAGTACAAGGAGGAAAAGTATGTGAACCCTTGGATTTAATAACTGGTTGACCCTCCTTTGGCAACAATAACCTCAACCAAACATGTTCTGTAGTTGCGGATCAGACCTGCACAACGGTCAGGAGGAATTTTGGACCATTCCTCTTTACAAAACTGTTTTAGTTCAGCAATATTCTTGGGATGTCTGGTGTGAACTGCACTCTTGAGGTCATGCCACAATATCTCAATAGGGAGAGTAGTAACAGTGTTGAACTTTCTCCATTTATAGACAATTTGTCTTAAAGTAAAAACTATAAAAAGTAACACAATAACAACAATAAGGAGGCTATATACAGGGGGTACCGGTATCGAGTCAGTTTGCAGGGGCACAGGTTACAGGTATTTTGTACACGTAGGTATGGGTGAAGTGACTATGCATAGATAATAAACAGCGAGTAGCAGCAGTGTACAAAGCAAATGGAGGCGGGTTCAATGTCATTTTAATTTTTGTATATATTTTTTTCACCTTTTATTTAACCAGGTAGGCTAGTTGAGACCAAGTTCTCATTTACAACTGTGACCTGGCCAAGATAAAGCATAGCAGTGTGAACAGACAACAACACAGAGTTACACATGGAGTAAACATGTCAATAACACAGTCGAGGGAAAAAAAGAGTCTATATACATTGTGTGCAAAAGACATGAGGAGGTAGGCGAATAATTACAATTTAGCAGATTAACACTGGAGTGATAAATGATCAGATGGTCATGTACAGGTAGAGATATTGGTGTGCAAAAGAGCAGAAAAGTAAATAAATAAAAACAGTATGGGGACGAGGTAGGTAAATTGGGTGGGCTATTTACCGATGGACTATGTACAGCTGCAGCGATCAGTTATCTGCTCAGATAGCAGATGTTTAAAGTTGGCGAGGGAGATAAAAGTCTCCAACTTCAGCGATTTTTGCAATTCGTTCCAGTCACAGGCAGCAGAGAACTGGAAGGAAAGGTGGCCAAATGAGGTGTTGGCTTTAGGCATGATCAGTGAGATACACCTGCTGGAGCGCGTGCTACGGGTGGGTGTTGCCATCGTGACCAGTGAACTGAGATAAGGCGGAGCTTTACCTAGCATGGACTTATAGATGACCTGGAGCCAGTGGGTCTTGCGTAATAGTCTGGTGGCCATTTTATTAATTGTTCAGCAGTCTTATGGCTTGGGGATAGAAGCTGTTAAGGAGCCTTTTGATCCTAGACTTGGCGCTCTGGTACCGCTTCCTGTGTGGTAGCAGAGAAAACAGTCTATGACTTTGGTGACTGGAGTCTGACAATTTTATGGGCTTTCCATTGACACCGCCTATTATATAGGTCCTTGATTTCAGGAAGCTTGGCCCAGGTGATGTACTGGGCCGTACGCACTACCCTTTGTAGCACCTGCTGGTCAGATGCCGAGCAGTTGCCATACCAGGCGGTGATGCAACCCGTCTCGATGGTGCAGCTGTGTAACTGTTTGAGGATCTGGGGACCCATGCCAAATCTTTTCAGTCTCCTGAGGGGGGAAAGGTTTTGTTGTGCCCTCTTCACGACTGTATTGGTGTGTTTGGACCATGATAGAGCGTTGGTGATGTGGACACCAAGGAACTTGAAACTCTTTACCCGCTCCACTCCAACCCTGTTGATGATAATGGGGGCCTGTTCGGCCCGCCTTTTCCTGTAGTCCACTTGTAGTCAGCTCCTTTGTCTTGCTCACATTGAGGGAGAGGTTGTCCTGGCACCACGCTGCCAGTTCTCTGACATCCTCCCTATAGGCTATCTCATCATTGTCGGTGATCAGGCTTACCACTGTTGTGTCGTCAGCAAACTTAATGATTGTGTTGGAGTCGAGATTGGCCAAGCAGTCGTGGGTGAACAGGGAGTACAGGAGGGGACTAAGTACCCATCCCTGAGGGGCCCCAGTGTTGAGGATCAGCGTGGCAGACGGGTTGTTGCCTACCCTTAGCACCTGGTGGTGGCCCGTCAGGAAGTCCAGGATCCAGTTGCAGAGGGAGGTGTTTATTCCCAGGGTCCTTAGCTTAGTGGGCACTATGGTGTTGAATGCTGAGCTGTAGTCAATGAACAGCATTCTCACGTAGGTGTTCCTTTTGTCCAGGTGGGAAAGCGCCGTGTGGAGTGCGATTGAGATTGCGTCATCTGTGGATCTGTTGGGGCGGTATGCCAACTGGAGTGGGTCTAAGGTATTCCGGGAAAATGCTGTTGATGTGAGCCATGACCAGCCTTTCAAAGCACCTCATGGCTACCGATGTGAGTGCTTCGGGGTGTTAACAATTTAGGCAGGTTGCCTCCGCTTCCTTAGGCAAAGGGACTATGGTGGTCTGTTTGAAACATGTAGGTATTACAGACTTGGTTAGGGAGAGGTTGAAAATGTTGGTGAAGACACTTGCCAGTTGGTCAGCACATGCTTTGAGTACACGTCCTGGTAATCCATCTGGCCCCGTGGGTTTGTGAATGTTGACCTGTTTAAAGGTCTTGATCACATTGGCTACTGAGAGCATTATCGCACAGTCATCCAGAACAGCTTGTGCTCTCATTGCATGCTTCAATGTTGCTTGCCTCGAAGCGAGCATAAAAGGCATTTAGCTCGTCTGGTAGGCTCACGTCACTTGGCAGCTCGCAACTGGGATTCCCTTTGTAGTCCGTAATAGTTTTCAAGCCCTGCCACATCCGACAAGTGTCAGAGCCGGTGTATTAGGATTCAATCTTAATCTTTTATTGACGCATTGCTTGTTTGATGGTTCATCTGAGGGAATAACAGATTTCTTATAGGCGTCTGGATTAGTGTCCCGCTCCTTGAAAGTGGCAGCTCTAGGCTTTAGCTCGATGCGGATGTTGCCTGTAATCCATGGCTTCTGGTTGGGATATGTATGTACGGTCACGGTGGGGATGACATCGTCGATGCACTTAATGATGAAGACGATGACTGAGGTGGTATACTCCTTAATGCCATTGGATGAATCCCGGAACATATTCCAGTCTGTGCTAGAAATACAGTCCTGTAGCGTAGCATCCGCGTCATCTGACCACTTTCGTATTGAGCGAGTCACTGGTACTTACTGCTTTAGTTTTTGCTTGTAAGCAGGAATCAGGAGGATATAATTATGGTTAGATTTGCCAAATGGAGGGCAGGGGGAGATCTTTGTATGCATCGCTATGTGTGGAGTAAAGTTGATCCAGTTGTTTTTCCTCTGGTTGCAGATGTGACATGCTGGTAAAAATGTGGTAAAACTGATTTAAGTTTGCCTGCATTAAAGTCCCCGGCCAATAGGAGCACCGCTTTTAGGTGAGCACTTTCTTGTTTGCTTATGGCCTCATAGAGTTGGTTGAGTGCGGTCTTAGTGCCAGCATCGTTCTGTGGTGGTAAATAGACACCTAATAATATAGATGAGAACTCTCTTGGTAGATAGTGTGGTCTACAGCTTATCATAAGGTACTCTACCTCAGGCGAGCAATACCTTGAGACTTCTTTAATATAAAAAATTGCACACCGGCTGTTATTATCATTTGGTGCTGTTATTGACAAAAAGACACACACCGCCACCCCTCCTCTTACCAGACGGAGCATTTCTGTTCTGCCGGTGCATTGAAAATCCCTCCAGCTCTATATTATCAGTGACTCTGTAAAATATAAGATATTACAGTTCTTAATGTCCCGTTGGTAGGATATTCGTAATCGTAGGTCATCAATTGTATTTTCCAATGATTGCATGTTAGCAAGTATAATTGTTGGCAGTGGGAGTTTACTTACTCGCCTACGGATTCTCAAAAAGCAGCCGAACTGCGTTCTCTTTTCCTCCGTCTTGACTTCACGCAAATGACGGGGATCTGGGCCTGTTCCCGGGAGAGCAGTATACCTTTCTCGTCGGACTCTTTAAAGGAAACATTTTCTTCCAGTTCGTGGTGAGTAATCCCAGTTCTGATGTCCAGAAGTTATTTTTGGTCATAAGAGACGGTAGCAGCAACATAATGTCCAAAATAAGTAAAAAAATAAGTTACAAACAACGCAAAAAAACGAACCAAATAGCACAGCTGGTTACAGGCATGTAAAACGTCAGCCATCCTCTTCGGCGCCATCTTAACTGCTGATTGCAGCTTTAAGGGGATTTTTCAGTCAGCTATGCATTTCTTGTATTACAGTTGACGGCTGCTTGTTTACACTGTAATCTTTGCTCAAAGACAGATGTGAATGAAGGACTGAAACAACAAATGTAGCTTATAATTTACAGTGGGGCAAAAAAAGTATTTAGTCAGCCACCAATTGTGCAAGTTCTCCCACTTAAAAAGATGAGAGAGGCCTGTCATTTTCATCATAGGTACACTTCAACTATGACAGAGAGAATTAGAAAAAAAATCCAGAAAATCACATTGTGGGATTTTTTAATGAAATTATTTGCAAATTATGGTGGAAAATAAGTATTTGGTCAATAACAAAAGTTTATCTCAATACTTTGTTATATACCCTTAGTTGGCAATGACAGAGGTCAAATGTTTTCTGTAAGTCTTCACAAGGTTTTCACACACTGTTGCTGGTATTTTGGCCCATTCCTCCATGCAGATCTCCTCTAGAGCAATGATGTTTTGGGGCTGTTGCTGGGCAACACGGACTTTCAACTCCCTCCAAAGATTTTCTATGGGGTTGAGATCTGGAGACTGGCTAGGCCACTCCAGGACATTGAAATGCTTCTTACGAAGACACTCCGTTGCCCGGGCGGTGTGTTTGGGATCATTGTCATGCTGAAAGACCCAGCCACGTTGCATCTTCAATGCCCTTGCTGATGGAAGGAGATTTTCACTCAAAATCTCACGATACATGGCCCCATTCATTCTTTCCTTTACACGGACCAGTCGTCCTGGTCCCTTTGCAGAAAAACAGCCCCAAAGCATGATGTTTCCACTCCCATGCTTTACAGTAGGTATGGTGTTCTTTGGATGCAACTCAGCATTCTTTGTCCTCCAAACAAGACGAGTTGAGTTTTTACCATAAAGTTCTATTTTGGTTTCATCTGACCATATGACATTCTCCCAATCTTCTTCTGGATCATCCAAATGCTCTCTAGCAAACTTCAGACGGGCCTGGACATGTACTTGCTTAAGCGGGGGGACACGTCTGGCACTGCAGGATTTGAGAGAGATCTTGCGTGGAGCCCCCAGATCGAGGGAGATTATCAGTGGTCTTGTATGTCTTCCATTTCCTAATAATTGCTCCCACAGTTGATTTCGTCAAACCAAGCTGCTTACCTATTGCAGATTCAGTCTTCCCAGCCTGGTGCAGGTCTACAATTTTGTTTCTGGTGTCCTTTGACAGCTCTTTGGTCTTGGCCATAGTGGAGTTTGGAATGTGACTGTTTGAGGTTGTGGACAGGTGTCTTTTATACTGAAAACAAGTTCAAACAGGTGCCATTAATACAGGTAATGAGTGGAGGACAGAGGAGCCTCTTAAAGAAGAAGTTACAGGTCTGTGAGAGCCAGAAATCTTGCTTGTTTGTAGGTGACCAAATAATTATTTTTTACCATAATTTGCAAATAACTTCATTTTTTTATCATTTTGTTTGTCAAAGTTGAAGTGTACCTATGATGAAAATTACAGGCCTCTCTCATCTTTTTAAGTGGGAGAACTTGCACAATTGGTGGCTGACTAAATAAATTTTTGCCCCACTGTATATATCAAACAATATAGGTTATTTTTCTGGGCATGTATTCACAGAGCTACTGAGAGTAGAAGTGCTGATCTCAGGTCAGGTCCCCCCTGCTCATGTAATGTTATGTATAAAAATGTTTTAAAAGTTTAAAAAGTTAAACTGATCAGAGAATTGTCAATATGATGGTATGATTTATCATCTGATATACTGTAGGTCACAGCTGTAGCCTTACCCCCATGCACCTGTTCCGGAACAATTATGTTTACAATGGAACAATTATTGACCTTGTTGACCTGTTTTTCATAACATAATATCTCCTTTAATAGGGTAGAATCCTTCATCCTCTTGTACACTGGTATAATCCACTCTTTGAGTTCCAGTACACTCGAGTCTACCAGAGCATGTCTAGGACCCTCGACATGCTCTGATAGAGAGATTTTATTGACGAGTGTTTTGGCCTGAAGGGCTGATATTTCAGATATGAAGTCTGTACCACTGCGGTGAGTCAGAAGCCACTCATAAAAGCGCTTTGAACGAAAGGGCAAGGCATCCACAAGGTTGTCAATTCAGCACGACAGAGAACAGAGTGTGTGAGAGGGTGAGGGGTGTGTGTGTGTGTGTGTGCGTGCACACACACACACGCTTATGTTCCTGCCTTAGTTGTGCATTTTATGTACGTGTGTGTGTGTTTTTTAAATTTGATTTCACCTTTATTTAACCAGGTTGGCCAGTTGAGAACAAGTTCTCAGTGTATTTATGGATGCGTAGTCCTGTCAAAATGTCCAATCATCATAATATGCTGTTAAACATGGCTAGGCAGAATCAGTGGGGTGGTATTATGATCAGTAGGCCTGACTGAATATTTTCTTCTAATAAACAAACCTGCAGTGAATCATGTTTTGTAGCAGAATGTGGTTTGAGCCCACATGTATTCCTATCACATCATCTATGCAGGCTTCAGAATACTTCTTATAAGTTATTCTTGTCTGGTCAGGGTTACACACTAGTTCTCTCAAAAATAACCAAAAGTGTAAAGCATTTACAACGATTGATTTACACCACAGAATGAGACACAGCTGGTGTCTGTCTGGCTCTTTCCAATTCCTTTGGTGTTGTGACATCAAACAATGTCTTTGCTGTGAGCAATGTCAGTGTGGCTCTGTCCTGGGAGTGACATGTTCTCACTAGGAGAGAGAGAGAGAGCTGGTTAGGTTACACTCAGACATTTGTTCATCAAACGTACTCAGTATTCCTATGAATCTAAATTATTTCAATGATACACTGAGTAACAGCACAGGTTCTTCTTCTCTTTGGTTCTCGGAGGAATCCAGAGAGGAAATGTTCTATGAACTAGAACTTGTCAGTCTCCCAGAGCATCATCGATGAGTAAAATGTGCCAAAACGTCCCTGGGAGATGAACTGAAAGCTAGTAGCTAGTGGACTGTCCAGCCATCCAAACAGACAAGACAAACCACTTAACACATGGTGTAGCTAGCGGCTGGCGGCTGGTCCCTGTTGACCAGACAGACCTTATGGCAGATGTTAGCTCTGACATCAGCAGTCGAGTGGATGTTGTGTTGACCTGTGTTCCTTTCTTTCTCTCTCTCTCCACATTTGGTGGAAAGGGCTGGCCCCTCATACTACTTCCCCAGAGTCATATGAACTTGTGGATACCATTTTTATATCTCTGTGTGCAGTTGGAAGGAAGTTGCTAACTAGCGCTAGTGCAATAACTGGAAGTTCAAGTCCCGCAAACTGTTGCAGTTTGCATAAATCACAACTCAAACAAGAAAATACATGTCTGTATCCTTATTATGGATGTCAACATATGTAATGGGTGAGGACTGTAAGCACTATCAAAATGGCAAAGTTCATGTCAATTGGACTGCATCAGTTTTATTAGTTTACCACCCCAAGGCAGTGCAACATACACAGCGTTCCAATCCAGTTTACTGTCAAAAATGTGTATAGTAGCTGTTTTGTAATGATACGGAAAATGTAGGTAAGAGTGAGGCTGGTCTTCTCCCTTGGAAAAAGGCCCAGAATAAAATGTATTGTTGACTAACAAGCTTATCAATTTGTGTGTGTGTGTGTGTGTGTGTGTGGTGTGTGTGTGTGGTGTTTGTGTGTGTGGTGTTTGTGTGTGTGGTGTTTGTGTATGTGGTGTTTGTGTATGTGGTGTGTGTGTGTGTGTGTGTGTGTGTGTGTGTGTGTGTGTGTGTGTGTGTGTGTGTGTGTGTGTGTGTGTGTGTGTGTGTGTGTGTGTGTGTGTGTGTGTGTGTGAACCCTGCTTTTCTCTCTACGACTCTCCTGTTGGTTTGTCAAGGCATCCTGTTGTCTTGGAATTTCCCCTCTGGGGGTCGATAAAGTCCATTCATCCATGCACTCATAGAATATCACTGACACAAAAATCCACCACAAAATGAACAGAACACAGGACATCTTAAAAATCTTACAACGTATATAATTGACATAAGGTTCCAGGAACAAACTACAGCAAATTACACATATTGACTCAAAACTCTTTCTTCTTGCATCTACCATCACCATAAACACAAATCTCCAAATGTAAAAAAAAAAGAAGTTTTTTTAATGGTTTTCTTTCAAATCGTCACCTTTCGGAAATGCCTGCCACATTCAACTTGTGAAGGGGAAAGAGTAGTGTCCAGGGCCACTGGTTATATCAGACCTAGGCTCAAATAATATTTTAAATAATTTCAAATACTTTATCTGTGCTTGATTGAGCTGGCCTGGGTTAATGGACAAAATAGAGCCATAACTGCAAACCACGCCCATCTGCAAAACCCCAGGCATGCTAGAGCAAACGTGTTTCAAAGATTTCAATATTATTTCATCCCAAATCTGACATTGCTATTTCACCCTTCTCAGACTGCAGCCATCTCAGTGGTCCATCTCTCTCTGCATAATCTTAATCAGTAGACGTATATGGAGTGTCGACTCGCCTATCAATCCACCATGTTGTGATCTCTGTCTTTGTGCAGATTGCCATCCTATCGAATACCTAGGCCTCTTACGTCATAAAAGTGCAGCGTTTAGTAAGAGGCAGTGAACTATTCAGATTAGCACGCGAGAGTATTTAGGGGAGGAGGAGAGAGAGGGGGAGTAAGGGTGTTGGGAGGAGAGAGAGGGGGAGTAAGAGTGTTTGGAGGAGAGAGAGGGGGAGTAAGAGTGTTGGGAGGAGAGAGAGGGGGAGTAAGGGTGTTTGGAGGAGAGAGAGGGGGAGTAAGGGTGTTTGGAGGAGAGAGAGGGGGAGTAAGGGTGTTGGGAGGAGAGAGAGGGGGAGTAAGAGTGTTTGGAGGAGAGAGAGGGGGAGTAAGAGTGTTTGGAGGAGAGAGAGGGGGAGTAAGGGTGTTGGGAGGAGAGAGAGGGGGAGTAAGGGTGTTTGGAGGAGAGAGAGGGGGAGTAAGAGTGTTTGGAGGAGAGAGAGGGGGAGTAAGGGTGTTGGGAGGAGAGAGAGGGGGAGTAAGGGTGTTGGGAGGAGAGAGAGGGGGAGTAAGGGTGTTTGGAGGAGAGAGAGGGGGAGTAAGGGTGTTTGGAGGAGAGAGAGGGGGAGTAAGGGTGTTTGGAGGAGAGAGAGGGGGAGTAAGGGTGTTGGGAGGAGAGAGAGGGGGAGTAAGGGTGCTGGGAGGAGAGAGAGGGGGAGTAAGGGTGTTGGGAGGAGAGAGAGGGGGAGTAAGGGTGTTGGGAGGAGAGAGGGGGGGAGTAAGGGTGTTGGGAGGAGAGAGAGGGGGAGTAAGGGTGTTTGGAGGAGAGAGAGGGGGAGTAAGGGTGTTGGGAGGAGAGAAAGGGGGAGTAATGGTGTTGGGAGGAGAGAGAGGGGGAGTAAGAGTGTTTGGAGGAGAGAGAGGGGGAGTAAGAGTGTTGGGAGGAGAGAGAGGGGGAGTAAGGGTGTTGGGAGGAGAGAGAGGGGGAGTAAGAGTGTTGGGAGGAGAGAGAGGGGGAGTAAGGGTGTTGGGAGGAGAGAGAGGGGGAGTAAGGGTGTTGGGAGGAGAGAGAGGGGGAGTAAGAGTGTTGGGAGGAGAGAGAGGGGGAGTAAGGGTGTTGGGAGGGGTTGTGCAAATTTTGTCCGGTGGCATTGCGAAGGGTGTCCATTGAAAGTGAGTGAAGTCGTCGTGAGTAAAAGTGGTTAGTTCTCTCTTTGCATTGGAATGTTACTGCGGGCAGTCACACCGACAAATACGACAGTGTAAAACCAGGGATCCCTACACAAGATCACATGGTACCCTCTTTATCAGAGCACTACCTTGTGTCACAAAATGTATCACAATATTTCTTGGCCTTTTCACACGTAACCTATTTAACAGAGGTTCATAACCAGTCCAAGAGGACTCTTGTAGGTTTTTCACCCAATCTATCAATTGAATAATGTAGTGCATATCAGATCAATGGAATATAATTGTGTGAAGGTTGGAAGGAAAACCTGGATACAAAGGGATCCGCCAGGACCGGCTTTGATAACTACTGCAGTCCTCCTACTTGAGTGTTCTGAACTCTATGGTTCTGAACGGGATCATGTCAGTTCCTGTGTGTCCTCCCGAATTTCCTCCCTCAGAAACCAAAAAGGTCATGCCTAATGGACGTGTTTCTTTGCTACCTCAGTTCTAGTGCACCGTCATAGGCTGAAGACCTCAGTTCTAGTGCACCGTCATAGGCTGAAGACCTCAGTTCTAGTGTACAGTCATAGGCTGAAGACCTCAGTTCTAGTGCACAGTCATAGGCTGAAGACCTCAGTTCTAGTGCACAGTCATAGGCTGAAGACCTCAGTTCTAGTGCACAGTCATAGGCTGAAGACCTCAGTTCTAGTGTACAGTCATAGGCTGAAGACCTCAGTTCTAGTGCACAGTCATAGGCTGAAGACCTCAGTTCTAGTGCACAGTCATAGGCTGAAGACAAAGGTTCTAGTGTACAGTCATAGGCTGAAGACCTCAGTTCTAGTGCACAGTCATAGGCTGAAGACCTCAGTTCTAGTGTACAGTCATAGGCTGAAGACCTCAGTTCTAGTGCACAGTCATGGGCTGAAGACCTCAGTTCTAGTGTACAGTCATAGGCTGAAGACCTCAGTTCTAGTGCACAGTCATAGGCTGAAGACCTCAGTTCTAGTGCACAGTCATAGGCTGAAGACAACAGTTCTAGTGTACAGTCATAGGCTGAAGACCTCAGTTCTAGTGCACAGTCATAGGCTGAAGACCTCAGTTCTAGTGTATGACCTTGTCTCTGGAGTCATAAATCTCTCCAATCTCCTCATTGATTGCACTTTCGATGTCGGCTATTGACGAGCGCAGACCGTATCAAAACATCTCCACTCATCCCTAAAGGGGCCTATTCAGTCTGTAGATAGAAATATATTGCTGTACAAGAGACAATGTTTTTAATATCATGTGGTGTAAAGCATTGAATCAGCTCTATACAATATGTTTCTATCAGTTTCCATCTGGTTGAATAAGCCCAAGAAGACCTTCTTTATCGTGCGTGTACACACACACACACACACACACACACACACACACACACACACACACACACACACACACACACACACACACACACACACACACACACACACACACACACACACACACACACACACACACACACACACACACACACACACACACACACCTCCCCCACCCCCACAGTGGTCTAAGACTGAGAGCCTTGACAATTATTTGAACTAAGTTGAAGTACATCCTTCCTCCCTGGCTGTAAGATTTTCATCAGCAAAGGCCTTCCACAACATTCCCACAATATCCCAATCATTTTGCAGTATGATGAAGCTCTGTCATTGCCACAATGCCAAAAAAAAGCATTGGAGAACAATTTGCAGATCTTCATAACAGATTAATAGTATACCATGAAAAATAGCCTGGGAGGCAGAGAGAACTGAGAGAGGGAGTGGGAAGAGAGGCACTGTGTGAGAAGGGAGAGAAAGAAGGTGGGAGGTGAGAAGAAAGAGAATGAGATGAGAGGGGGGAGAGAAAAAGCTATTTGAGTGATCATCACAGAATTCCAATCCCTAAGTCAATCCATCCAAACAGAGAAACGGTCGGTCAGACACATGTACACAGTCTGCTTTACAACAAGTGGTTATAGTGCAGTATGTAAAAAACACTCCACTGTAGCTGGCTGGCTCTGTCCAAAAGTATTCATCATAGGTACCATCAAATCTTCGTCATTAACAAGAAAGTAACACATTATTATGTCGTCCAAGGTCCATTATATGAAGACAGAGCAGAATAGGCCGGTGGGAGGAGCTTTAGGAGGACGGGCTCAGTGCAGTGGCTGGAATTGTCATGTTTTATCATTGGTTATCATGTCTTGTCTCTGTGCTTCCCTTCTGTTCGTTTCCCCCTGCTGGTCTTATTAGGTTCGTTCCCTTTTTCCCCCTCCCTCTCTCTCTTCTCTCTATCGTTCCGTTCCTGCTCCCAGCTGTTCCTCATTCTCCTAACTCACTCATTTACTCTTTTCACACCTGTCCCCTATTTTTGCCCTCTGATTAGAGCCCTATTTCTCCCCTTGTTTTCCGCTTCTGTCCTTGTCGGATCCTTGTATGATGTTCGCAGTTCTGTGTCCTTGTCTCGCCCTGTCGTGTTTTACCGTCTTCAGATGCTGCGTGTGAGCAGGTGTCTAGGTCTGCTACGGCCGGTGCCTTCCCGAAGCAACCTGCAGTCTATGCTCGAGTCTCCAGTCAGTCCTTTCTACTGACGAGTGGATTTCAGTTTTCCTGTTTTGTTTTCACCTTGATAATTTCCAGGATTATCACTTTTGTCAAATACTGGAATAAAGACTCTGTTTCGTTAAGTCGCTTTTGGGTCCTCATTCACCTGCATAACAGAAGGATCCGACCAAGAATGGACCCAGCGACTACGGATTCTCGCAACACTGCCGTCGAGATCCAGGGAGCTATGCTCGGCAGACACGAGCAGGAATTGTCTGCTGCTCGTCATGCCGTTGAGACCCTGGCCGGCCAGGTTTCCGACCTCTCAGGACAGTTTCGGAGTCTTCGTCTCGTGCCACCAGCTACTTCCTGGTCTTCCGAGTCTCCGGAACCTAGGGTTAATAACCCGCCATGTTACTCTGGGCAGCCCACTGAGTGCCGCTCCTTTCTCACCCAGTGTGATATTGTGTTCTCTCTCCAACCCAACACATACTCTGGAGAGAGAGCTCGGATTGCTTACGTCATTTCACTCCTTACTGGTCGGGCTCGGGAGTGGGGCACAGCTATCTGGGAGGCAAGAGCTGAGTGTTCTAACAATTATCTGAACTTTAAAGAGGAGATGATACGGGTTTTTGATCGTTCAGTTTTTGGTAAGGAGGCTTCCAGGGCCCTGGCTTCTCTATGTCAAGGTGATCGATCCATAACGGATTACTCTATAGAGTTTCGCACTCTTGCTGCCTCCAGTGACTGGAACGAGCCGGCGTTGCTCGCTCGTTTTCTGGAGGGACTCCACGCTGAGGTTAAAGATGAGATTCTCTCCCGGGAGGTTCCTTCCAGCGTGGACTCTTTGATTGCACTCGCCATCCGCATAGAACGACGGGTAGTTCTTCGTCACCGAGCTCGTGGAAGAGAGCTCGCGTTAACGGTGTTCCCCCTCTCCGCATCTCAACCATCGCCTCCCTCCGGCTCTGAGACTGAGCCCATGCAGCTGGGAGGTATTCGCATCTCGACTAAGGAGAGGGAACGGAGGATCACCAACCGCCTTTGCCTCTATTGCGGTTCTGCTGGACATTTTGTCAGTTCATGTCCAGTAAAAGGCCAGAGCTCATCAGTAAGCGGAGGGCTACTGGTGAGCGCTACTACTCAGGTCTCTCCATCTAGATCCTGTACTACCTTGTCGGTCCATTTACGCTGGACCGGTTCGGCTGCTTCCTGCAGTGCCTTGATAGACTCTGGGGCTGAGGGTTGTTTTATGGACGAAGCATGGGCTCGGAAACATGACATTCCTCTCAGACAGTTAGGGAAGCCCACGCCCATGTTCGCCTTAGATGGTAGTCTTCTCCCCAGTATCAGATGTGAGACACTACCTTTAACCATCACAGTATCTGGTAACCACAGTGAGACCATTTCTTTTTTGATTTTTCGTTCACCTTTTACACCTGTTGTTTTGGGTCATCCCTGGCTAGTATGTCATAATCCTTCTATTAATTGGTCTAGTAATTCTATCCTATCCTATCCTGGAACGTTTCTTGTCATGTGAAGTGTTTAATGTCTGCTATCCCTCCTGTTTCTTCTGTCCCCTCTTCTCAGGAGGAACCTGGTGATTTGACAGGAGTGCCGGAGGAATATCATGATCTGCGCACGGTCTTCAGTCGGTCCAGAGCCAACTCCCTTCCTCCACACCGGTCGTATGATTGTAGTATTGATCTCCTTCCGGGGACCACTCCCCCTCGGGGTAGACTATACTCTCTGTCGGCTCCCGAACGTAAGGCTCTCGAGGATTATTTGTCTGTTTCTCTCGACGCCGGTACCGTGGTGCCTTCTTCCTCTCCCGCCGGAGCGGGGTTTTTTTTTGTTAAGAAGGACGGTACTCTGCGCCCCTGCGTGGATTATCGAGGGCTGAATGACATAACGGTTAAGAATCGTTATCCGCTTCCCCTTATGTCGTCAGCCTTCGAAATTCTGCAGGGAGCCAGGTTCTTTACTAAGTTGGACCTTCGTAACGCTTACCATCTCGTGCGCATCAGAGAGGGGGACGAGTGGAAAACGGCGTTTAACACTCCGTTAGGGCATTTTGAGTACCGGGTTCTGCCGTTCGGTCTCGCTAATGCTCCATGTTTTTCAGGCATTAGTTAATGATGTACTGAGAGACATGCTGAACATCTTTGTTTTTGTCTACCTTGACGATATCCTGATTTTTTCACCGTCACTCGAGATTCATGTTCAGCACGTTCGACGTGTACTCCAACGCCTTTTAGAGAATTGTCTCTACGTGAAGGCTGAGAAGTGCGCCTTTCATGTCTCCTCTGTCACATTTCTCGGTTCTGTTATTTCCGCTGAAGGCATTCAGATGGATCCCGCTAAGGTCCAGGCTGTCAGTGATTGGCCCGTTCCAAGGTCACGTGTCGAGTTGCAGCGCTTTCTAGGTTTCGCTAATTTCTATCGGCGTTTCATTCGTAATTTCGGTCAAGTTGCTGCCCCTCTCACAGCTCTTACTTCTGTCAAGACGTGCTTTAAGTGGTCCGGTTCCGCCCAGGGAGCTTTTGATCTCCTCAAGAAGCGTTTACATCCGCTCCTATCCTTGTTACTCCTGACGTCACTAAACAATTCATTGTCGAGGTTGACGCTTCAGAGGTGGGCGTGGGAGCCATTCTATCTCAGCGCTTCCAGTCTGACGATAAGGTCCATCCTTGCGCTTATTTTTCTCATCGCCTGTCGCCATCGGAACGCAACTATGATGTGGGTAACCGCGAACTGCTCGCCATCCGCTTAGCCCTAGGCGAATGGCGACAGTGGTTGGAGGGGGCGACCGTTCCTTTTGTCGTTTGGACTGACCATAAGAACCTTGAGTACATCCGTTCTGCCAAACGACTTAATGCACGTCAAGCTCGTTGGGCGTTGTTTTTCGCTCGTTTCGAGTTCGTGATTTCTTATCGCCCGGGTAATAAGAACACCAAGCCTGATGCCTTATCCCGTCTCTTTAGTTCTTCTGTGGCTTCTACCGACCCCGAGGGATTCTTCCTGATGGGCGTGTTGTCGGGTTGACTGTCTGGGGAATTGAGAGACAGGTTAAGCAAGCACTCACTCACACTGCGTCGCCGCGCGCTTGTCCTAGTAACCTTCTTTTCGTTCCTGTTTCTACTCGTCTGGCTGTTCTTCAGTGGGCTCACTCTGCCAAGTTAGCTGGCCACCCCGGCGTTCGGGGTACGCTTGCTTCTATTCGCCAGCGGTTTTGGTGGCCTACTCAGGAGCGTGACACGCGCCGTTTCGTGGCTGCTTGTTCGGACTGCGCGCAGACTAAGTCAGGTAACTCTCCTCCTGCCGGTCGTCTCAGACCGCTTCCCATTCCTTCTCGACCATGGTCTCACATCGCCTTAGACTTCATTACCGGTCTGCCTTCGTCTGCGGGGAAGACTGTGATTCTTACGGTTGTCGATAGGTTCTCTAAGGCGGCACATTTCATTCCCCTCGCTAAGCTTCCTTCCGCTAAGGAGACGGCACAAATCATCATTGAGAATGTGTTCAGAATTCATGGCCTCCCGTTAGACGCCGTTTCAGACAGAGGTCCGCAATTCACGTCACAGTTTTGGAGGGAGTTCTGTCGTTTGATTGGTGCTTCCGTCAGTCTCTCTTCCGGTTTTCATCCCCAGTCTAACGGTCAAGCAGAAAGGGCCAATCAGACGATTGGTCGCATATTACGCAGCCTTTCTTTTAGAAACCCTGCGTCTTGGGCAGAACAGCTCCCCTGGGCAGAATACGCTCACAACTCGCTTCCTTCGTCTGCTACCGGGCTATCTCCGTTTCAGAGTAGTCTGGGGTACCAGCCTCCTCTGTTCTCGTCCCAGCTCGCCGAGTCCAGCGTTCCCTCCGCTCAGGCGTTTGTCCAACGTTGTGAGCGCACCTGGAGGAGGGTCAGGTCTGCACTTTGCCGTTACAGGGCGCAGACTGTGAGAGCCGCCAATAAACGTAGGATTAAGAGTCCTAGGTATTGTCGCGGCCAGAGAGTGTGGCTTTCCACTCGTAACCTTCCCCTTACGACAGCTTCTCGCAAGTTGACTCCGCGGTTCATTGGTCCGTTCCGTGTCTCCCAGGTCGTCAATCCTGTCGCTGTGCGACGACTGCTTCTTCCGCGACATCTTCGTCGCGTCCACCCTGTCTTCCATGTCTCCTGTGTCAAGCCCTTTCTTCGCGCCCCCGTTCGTCTTCCCCCCGTCCTTGTCGAGGGCGCACCTATTTACAAGGTACGGAAGATCATGGACATGCGTTCTCGGGGACGTGGTCACCAGTACTTAGTGGATTGGGAGGGTTACGGTCCTGAGGAGAGGAGTTGGGTTCCATCTCGGGACGTGCTGGACCGTTCGTTGATTGATGATTTCCTCCGTTGCCGCCAGGGTTCCTCCTCGAGTGCGCCAGGAGGCGCTCGGTGAGTGGGGGGGTACTGTCATGTTTTATCATTGGTTATCATGTCTTGTCTCTGTGCTTCCCTTCTGTTCGTTTCCCCCTGCTGGTCTTATTAGGTTCGTTCCCTTTTTCTATCCCTCTCTCTCCCCCTCCCTCTCTCTCTTCTCTCTATCGTTCCGTTCCTGCTCCCAGCTGTTCCTCATTCTCCTAACTCACTCATTTACTCTTTTCACACCTGTCCCCTATTTTTGCCCTCTGATTAGAGCCCTATTTCTCCCCTTGTTTTCCGCTTCTGTCCTTGTCGGATCCTTGTATGATGTTCGCAGTTCTGTGTCCATGTCTCGCCCTGTCGTGTTTTACCGTCTTCAGATGCTGCGTGTGAGCAGGTGTCTAGGTCTGCTACGGCCGGTGCCTTCCCGAAGCAACCTGCAGTCTATGCTCGAGTCTCCAGTCAGTCCTTTCTACTGACGAGTGGATTTCAGTTTTCCTGTTTTGTTTTCACCTTGATAATTTCCAGGATTATCACTTTTGTCAAATACTGGAATAAAGACTCTGTTTCGTTAAGTCGCTTTTGGGTCCTCATTCACCTGCATAACAGGAATGGAATAATTGGAACAGCATCAAACGTGGAAACCACTTGTTTGACTCCGTTCCATTGATTCCAGTCCAGCCTTTACAATGAGCCCGTCCTCCTAAAGCTCCTCCCACCGGCCTCCACTGAGACAGAACAAACGGCAGTACACACCCACACAGCCCATATACTACCATATTCTGCCAATATTGTGTCAATACAGAGGACTACTGTGGTCACACTAACACTGTAATTTCTCCCCCCAAAAATAAAATAAAAATCCCCATCTGGTCCTATAGAGCCACCAAAGCCTAGAGAAACAGATCTGCTCTGGGAAAGACAGAAGTAAGGGTGGAGGGATCATGTCTGTGTGAATATGATCACGACTATTATTACTGCTTTATATTATCAAGCAGAGGAAAAAACAGCTTATGTGAAGCGTTTTAATTTTCTCTCTGTTGCCATGTAATGTGTGGGTTTAAAGGTTTAAGGTTTTTAGGGCCTTACCGAAACAAGATTATCTTTCATAAAACTCATCAATAATTTATTTTGTTTGGGGTAGAATTCGTTTTTCTATAAATATTGGGGAGCCCAAAGATGCTCCGGGGGGATTATATTCCTCTGTTTTTAATAAATAAATAATCTCCTCAGACATAAAGGCTGTTTACATGATTAGGAATACAAACGTTAGGCTCAGCATGACTGAAGAGTCCCCCTTACACAGCACAGCGTCAACCAACACTAACATCCTGTATATCTCTATAGTCTATAGATTGACTCTTAACATGTCTTAGGTACAGATTTCTCAGAGAACCCAAACACCAGAAAACAAAACAAAATAAAAATGTGAAAAGACGAGCTCTAGTAGTGCCGTAAACCGTCAAATAAAAGACAAGAACAGAACCAAAACATTTCTGAATAATATAATACTCATTACAACTTTTGTTCTTATCCGAGACCAAAAGGAAGTCCATTCGGGTTTTTTTCTTGTTAATTTTGTTTTGTTTTGGCAAAGTAAGTAAGTAACCCCACGACATCTTCTCTTCTCTTCCCACCCCTCGTCCTGCCCCCCATGTCCCAAACTCAGTCTCGATTGGTGGAATACCCTATCAATTATCGCCGGAGCAGCAACATAACCAATGAGAGCAGGTAGAGGGCGATGGATGGGAGGTTGTGGTCAGCTGATGCTTTCACAACCTTCTTGTTCTCCGGAGGGTAGGCGTACACTTTGGGTCTGTCTGTGCTGGGGGCCATGAGGCGCGGGCCCCGGGGACAGTTTTCATCTGTGCACATCCCGCTTCCTGAACCACTGACATCATCACCTGAAGACAAAGACGGAGAAGAAGAAAATAATACATTTTTTGAGAAAATAATAGTTTCTCTGGCTTATATGCCAGTTATAACAAAGTTGAAGAGAATAAGGAAGTTAGAATGTTAATCTTACAGGGCAATTCTACCACTTTTCAACCTCATATGCATTATATCCAACGCCATACCTTAGTCTATGTGAAAACGGCACATTTCTACATTTTGTTTTAAAAATATATTATTTTATCACCTTATACTTGTGGGTATTGACCTATATGGATAGGGCTACATTGAAATGTTTCTTACAGAAGTATGGAAAGCATATCAATAACCATGGTATAAATTAAAAGGGAAACATTTTGAGATTATGGGGAACTTATTATACTGAAGATGAGGACACAACAGTCAACCTGACAAGACGGAATCCAAACACATTACACTCAAATCAAATCCAATTTGTTTATATAGCCCTTTTTACATCAGCTGAAGTCACAAAATGCTATACACAAACCCAGCCTAAAACCCCAAACAGCAAACAATGCAGATGTAGAAGCACGGTGGCCAGGAAAAAGTCCATAGATAGGCAGGAACCTAGGAAGAAACCTAGAGAGGAACCAGGCTCTGAGGGGTGGCCAGTCCTCTCCTGGCTGTGCCAGGTAGATATTATAACAGTACAAGGGCAAGATGTTGCTTTAGACTGCAGTTTACATTTGACCTTTTATTTAATTTATTTTTAACCCCTATTTCGTGGTATCCAAATGCTAGTTACAGTCTTGTCTCATCGCTGCAACTCCCGTACGCACTCGGGAGAGGCGAAGGTCGAAAGCCATGCGTCCTCCGAAACCCAACCCAACCAAGCCACACTGCTTCTTGACACAATGCCCACTTAACCTGGAAGCCAGCCGCACCAATGTGTCGGAGGAAACACTGTACACCTGGCGACCGTGTCAGCGTGCAATGTGCCCGGCCCGCCACAGGAGTTACTAGTGCGCGATGGAACAAGGACATCCCTCCCCTAACCCGGACGACGCTGTGCTAATTGGGTGACGCCCCATGCTGGCTGCGACAGAACCTGGACTCGAACCCAGCATCTTTAGTAGCACAGTTACCATTGCGCCACTCGTATTTTAAATTTACTGTACTTTTCGCCTCATTTGTTGACAAGGAAATCTGAATATACTCTGGATATGTTCAGTAACATGATCAGAAATTCCTGTAAAATGTGTGGTAGGTGTAACATACTGTAAGACAAAAAATGACAAGGGTCTGAGTGAGAGGACAAACTGGTGTTTCCAAGTGACCACACACCTCTCCAAAGTGTGCACTATTTCTAAGTCATTTCAATGCACTTTTATGACTGAAAGAATAGTCTTCAACTATAATGTGCTTCTTAAGCTATCCTAGCTGTGCCGTTGAGAAACTGGAGCAAGCACACTTGTAGTTGTTTTGTTAGGAACACAGCCCTGCATCCCTGCCTTTACACAAGTTCTGTTATTTACACAATCCAAAAACAGTCCATTATAAATTGTAATCTGGGTCAGGTGGGCATGATTTGAAAGCTTGTTCTATTGCCAACATAACTAGCTAAATGATCAAATACGATTCTGCAGTGTTCGGCTTTCACAAAGCAATTCAGAGAAGCAGATCATATTTCAGATGTGTGGTCCGCTGCTAATTTCCTTCACAATACAACAAACAGGCTCATTCTGTTCAGAATAACCCAGGGTATGACATCATGTCATATCGTAACTATACATCAAACATAGTGATCATAAATGTTGACACTGTATATTACACAAGTTTTATGATACAGAAATGCTATTTGGAGTCACGGGTGTTTGGCTTGCTTGTGCAACATCAGAGGTATTTTTATAATCCTCAATGTCTCATCTTTCAAAATACATTGAGTCTCCGTAATTTACAGCATGTCCTGCACTCAAACAACAAAACATTTGCAAAAGTTGACCAATTAGCGGGAGGGATGGGGGCAACTTCTTGTTGTGCGATGTGCTCAAGTTCAGAACAGCTGTCAGTCGAGACCTATACAGCGCTGAATGGCACACAATCCATGGCCGCTAGCATTACATAATTAACTTGTGTAGGAGCCAAAATCGAGGTCTAAATTGAGCTCTTTATGTTTGACATTTTGAACATAATGCAAAGGCAGCTTGTGGCGATTTTTGCCCAAAATCCTTTCTTACAACCTATGTTTTTATATTGCTGATTGTATCAGTGTTTTTCTGTTGGAGTCCTGACATCGGCCCAGTCAATGCATTACTCAAAATCCATCTAGCCAAGTTATCTATTCATCTCTTCTAAACAACCGCTGAGCCATCGCACCAACCAAATGTACAAGCACAGAGGGACGATGGAGGCCAGTCCGGCCCTACAGACAGCTACTCAGCTACCCGATGACAATACTACTGGGGATGTCCAGATGAATCCAGGCTCTACAGACGGATGCTCCTCCCCTGGCGTTCTTACCACCAGTCAAGGTAATCATCTACCAGTGGGACTCCTGTCAACGGTGGCGAAGTTTACACGCACACTTCAGCCCACATCTCAGAAGCACTAAGCACCATCCATATGAACTCATTAAAGCGCTACACAAAATATCACCGGGAGTTCCAGCGCGAAAAATGCAATCTCACCCAACAAACCTCACCCTCTTTCAAACAATAAACCAAGCAAAATGTCTCTGGGATCCTCAGGAGAAACCAAAATGATTTGCTCGTGGGTCATTTGAACATCAGAAGCATCACCTCAAAAACCGATCAGATTGAAGATTGACTGATTAAAATTTGGCTAACCAAAACATCACCTGAGGCTGTTTATGCTATGCCAGGGTCCAACGTTTTCAGAAAAGACAGTCAAATGGGTGTGGGGGCTGCTTGTGTATGTAAAGCCTCCACTGATGTAAAGTATTAAATGCACCCAACTTGAATTCACCCGCTCAATAGAAATCAAATGTATTGCAGTAACCGTAACACTGTCACTATAAATGTCATTCACTGTTGTTGGCATACAGTGTACTGTCCACCATCACCAAACAACATATTCTTTAAACATTTTGAAGCAATTCCACCAGTGGAAAATAAATAAATAAATATTCGATCATAATCTGACTGTCATCACCAGGAAGCTAACCAAAAAGAGATTCATGTACAGACAAGACAAAAAGCAGGTCTCCAACAGCATACCTTTTGAGTCTTTGCTCTCAAACTGCTCTGAAAACAGGTGTAAGTACTGAGATTAGGATTTTTAAGGATTTGCGCAATAAAGCAACAAGCTTAGAAAGGCCAAAGCCAACTTTGTTATTGGTCTTATCAACCATGCTAGAGGAAATAGTAAACATCTATGGGACAATCTCAACACATTATCCAAAAATGTGCAAAAGCATAGCAGGAAAATACAATGAATTTTAAAATGAAGCTGAAATAGCCTCAACATTTAACAATGTCTTTAAAGACTCCGTTGAGAACCTGACAGTAACATTTGGCCATTGAAATAAATACTTTCTCGGACTCTACCTCTCCTGTTTTTAACTCCGCTGAAGTGCCTGAGCAGGAGATAATTCAATCCTAACTCATCTTAAAAACACCAAGGCACAGGATGTGTATGGAAATGACTCCGCCCTCCTGAAGAAAAACTCCAGCACCCTGAGCTCTCCAGTCACTCATCTGGTACATCTATCAATTAAACAAGCAGTGTTCCCTGACGACTGGAAATCTGCTGTCATAACACCAATCTTCTAGGCTGGAGATGTGGCCATTTATAGGATCATCAGCATTCTCCCAAAATAGCTGACTGGTTGGACCACTCATGTCTTACATTGAACACAACTAAAACTGTCTCCATCAGGAACAGTGAGACACATCAGCCTGAGGAAACTGTAAAAGGGACAGAGGATTGAGATGATTTCACATTTGAAATAATTATTGACTCTAACCTTTCAAAAAACAAATAAAACAAGTATGTGGAACAGCAAAAAGCAACCTGGTAAATGTCAAATTCATCAGAAACCAAATGTCAACAGATGCTGCTGAACTTTACATGCACTCAATGATTCTCTCCCCATCTGTTTACTGTGTCACAACCTGGTCACAAGCTAGTATCACGGCAATGAAACCACTCCAAAAGCTTTATATTATCTAATTCCTTATCCCTTTATAATTCTTAAACTACAAACAGCGTTTGAATCAGGCATTTGATGGGTTAAGGTTAAAGTTCCTGGTAAGACTCAGTTTTAGATTTTGGTTAGTTGTTTTGCAGGTCAGCAGTGTCCTTATACTCTCCCAGGTTCAAGCCCCAGTTTAGGGTTTCTGTGCCAGTGTTCACACAATGAGATTTACAAAATGCAACACAATAAAATAAAACAGTATAATAATATTACCTCAGTTATAACAAATGGCACAACAATTTAGGCCAAGTTCTTTAGCCGGTAACTTAATTCCAGCTCAATCCTATAAAAATAGCACTGAAATAGCGACGTCTTTTTAAATCATGTGAGCTAACTGATGATAGGCTTCTTAAATATTCTCTCTCTCTAGGTCTACTTAATCAACAAACAAAAAAATGTTATGAAAGGGATTGGAAAGGGATGGGTTTGGTATTCTAGCAACACACATAACAAGCTGGATGGAGGGTCGTTCCACCTCAAAAACACAAGAAAGAAGTTTTAGACACCCACTATGTCAGTTTGTTCTGAAATCGTTTCTGTTGTTAGAAACAGATTAAATTAGCCTTCCTGCAACATTTATTTTGTTGAAATATAATTAATCTCTTACAAATTAACGTAACTGAATGCACACAAATTGGCAATTGTTTATTTATGAGATTCATATAATATTGAATAAATATAGTACCTAACATTTGGACATTTGGATCAAACTTTTCTCTCAGGCACCGTTAGACACCCCACGCCAATCACACCCAGACAATGAGTATATAGTATCAATTCTCTGTTTGACAAGTAGTATGGCGCTGTAGCTCAGAGTATTGTTTATTCATCCTATGTAATGTATTCTACAGTGAATTTGGTGATGTTTTTTTCCCACTGTTCAGAGAAATTTGTCATTGAAGTTGTTTATGTCCCATCCCACATCCTGCTATTACCAAGTTATGACCAGTAGATGGTGTTGTTACTCCTCCAATTATTATTTTTTGAATCCCCCACCCCCCTCATCATTAAAGGGATAGATTACTCAAATTACAAAATGACATGTAGACTGTAAACTGTCAATGGTCCAGAGGGGTATCCTAAGAATCAGGCTTGAGGAGTTAGCAAGGTAACTTTGGTCAACTCTGAGTTTAACCGGTCACACGAAAGTGGCTCACCTTTTATCCAGGTATATTTCTATGGCAACGAATCATTCAGAACTTACCTGCTCCGGGGTAGGCTAACTCACAGCTAACTCCACTTAACCTGAATAAAATGACTGAGCCACAAGTTGAGGACCAATGAAATCAGATTCCCTCCCTCTTGCAAAGATTGTGGCATCATCCCCTTCATTTGAGGATGAAGACTGTAAAATATTGTATTAATCAAATGTTTTTGTGTGCAAAAATGTTTCAATAATCAAATATATCACATTGCACATTTAGAAATGACAGAATGCATTTAAAACTTCATTCACAGTGACACTTTTGTATGGCTTAATACAATTATTTTATCGATTGGAGTGGGAAAAAGGCGCTTGTGGTTGTACATCGATAAGCACCCCAAAGCATTTCGCTACACTCGCATGAACATCTGCTAACATCTGCTAATTGTATGTGACAAATAAAATTGGATTTGAAAGTCGGCTATAACGATAAGTAATATGAAAAAAGACGGCACTTCTAAAAGCCCATTTCACACCACAGCCTCTTGAATTTGCAACTTGTAAGATAACTTCTCTTTAATTTAGATTTTGGCACAAATTAAAATATGTGGCTCTGAATCGAACCATGGGTTGATGTGTCAGCATCGCTTCAATGAAGAGTTTGGCATTCAACTAGCCATGTGCAACATGCATGCACAGATATAAGCCTGCTAGAGTTAGCGTCAGGCGTACGAGCAATATCCACTGTCGTAGTACGGATAAAGCCTGAGCTGGATTGTGAAGCCAAATGAAGCTAGTTAGCTTCAGAAACCCTGAGCAAATCTAGCTTGCCCCTCTGGTATGACAGCAATCCCATGTTTTGGTTTTATTTACCAAGTCATTGTTTCAAATGCTAACTTTTCAATGGTACCTAAATTTGTATTTTCACGCTTGCCAAATCATCCTAAAGTATCTAAAAATGTATTGTGGAACTCAATGATGTTACATATAGATGACTTGGATATGAAGTGTGAAACTTCAAATTTTTCTAATTTAATTGACATGCATTGGATTTGTGCCACAGATGCTAAAAAGTTAGCATTTGAAACAGTGGCCAGGTAAATGAAACCAAAGCATGGGTTGCTGTCATACCTGATCCATAAACTGCTACGGGGTAAGACAACCAATACGTAATTGTGTAATTTGGGTAAACTATCCCTTTAACAATGGGGGGGGGGGGGATTACTCAAAATACATTAACCTAATAGCAGGAACAGCACCATCTAGTGGTCAGAAACGGGTACTATCAGGATGTAGGATGGGAAATGAATCCAATGACACATTTTTTCTGACGAGGGGAAAACAACATCACCACAATCACAGAGAATACATTACATAGGATGAAGAAACAATACTCTGAGCCTCGGCTCTATTCTACTTGTCAAACATATAGAACTGATACTGATTGTTGTTGGGGTGGGATTGGTGTGGGGGGGTCTGTGCTTTTGACCACTTCTTTGGATTACTCATGTCTTACTGATTGTTAGAAATATTTTGGTCCAAATCGGATGTTAGGTACTATAATTATTGAATATTATATTAATCCTATAAATCAATTAGCTTAATCGAATTATATTTAAATAAAATAATGCTTCCGGAATTCTTATCTGTTGCTAACTACTGTCATGATGTTGGCCTGGGGGATAGGTTTATGACAGTCATAAATACCTCTTCCCCCCTTTTTCCTCTCTCTACACTACTGAGGTTACATTTGCAAAGCCCTTGGTTAACATAGACATTCTGGGAACATCAGAAGGTGGGGGGAAATGAACTATATTCTGGTAATCCGAACGATTGAACATATGCGGTGGTACTTAATGAATATGATGTCAGTTCGGTTGTCATCTGAGACATTCTCATCAATGATAAGATGACATAAATTCTACAGTGGAAAGTCTACACATCAGAGGTATCGGATTCACATGGAATTGTTGTTCAATTTAAATGTTTGAATATGAAATTATTTGTGATGGGATGGAATGTGATTTTAGCTTCTAAAATGTGAGATGTGGGTTTTCATAAGATAGGGCTGCTCAATCAGTGGCCCTCCCCTGTAAAGGGAGATGGGCTATAAAACTTTTCAAACACACCCTCCTCTCCCTTCCTATATCAGCCCTTGACGTCAATAGAACTTCCTGTTCCGGGGATGTAGGACGACGGTCCTATGTCAGAATGGTTCAGATAATAACTACAGAATAAAGCCAACATCAGCGTGAGCTTTGGTTGCGAATGGTATGAACTTTGAACTCTTATTCACTACAGATGTGATACTTCCTAGCCGTTGAGTTAGCAACCGCAGCTGCAAAGGGAGGTTAGGAAGGAACAGACAGAGTATCCCGTCTACCACACAACGACGTTACTACATCGTATCCAATTGGCCACCAGAGACATTCTTCAAAGGACTCGGTTGGGCAACACGGCCTTCCATCTACCACCAACCTACCGAAGCACAGCTCAGAGTAAATATTTATTGCATTTTCCTTTTCCAAATGGGCGGTAATTTAGAATGCATAAGATACTGTATTTACAATAGCACAGCTTATTCCTTTGTTCCTCAGTCTTCCCGCTCTTTCACTCAAACCCAGCCCCTTTTCTTTTGTGTAACAAGCTGTCATATCTGTTCCACCTACTAGGGACGTTTTCCTTTATGACACAATTTGTAATCAAGTTATGATTTAATTATGTGTATGTGTAATTCTGTGTGATTAGTTAGGTATTTAGTAAATAAATAATTAAACCCAATTTTGTATTGCTGATTCGAATTGTTAGCCAGGGTTCGTGCAGATAACTAAGAATGTACAACTTTCAGATGAGACTTAAGTAAGATGACGATTGATATTGACTGCTATTGATGTAAAATATTACTAGGTCTTTAAGAGTTTATTCGGAAGATAACAGCTCTATAAATATTATTTCCTGGTGCCCGACTCTCTAATTAATTACATTTACATGATTAGCTCAATCAGGTGACATTAATTACGGATAAATACTTTTATAGAATAGCATGTCATATCACTTAATCCGACATAGCCAAAGACACGACACCACAGAAATGATTTCAGAACAATCTGAGATGGTGGGTGTCATGGTTTGATGAAATTACATGGAACGACACTGGAGACAATCAAAACAACATTTGAAATATTTCCAGTAGTCATGTCAACATATAGTGTTTTGACCATGAGGGAGACCTCTCTGTTGTCCACACAGCTTTTGCCCTCAGGAGTAGGATGACATTGCATCTAAACTCTGAGGTAAGGTCCATTTTGCGATATTCCTTCTATGGTTGGAGTCAGTATTTGCATATGATGAGCTGATCCTAGATCTATACTCACTGGTGTCCTGAAAGTCCACATCGTTGCCATTGAAAGCGTTCTTGAGGCGGTTGGTCATGATCTTGAGCTGCATGATCTGTTGGCGTATAGTCATGTCTGGCTTGGTGATGTCGATCTCTACCTCAGGGTTGTTGATCTGACTAGCCAGGCCGTCACCCATCACCTCTGGAAGGTACCTGGGAGACAAGGAGAGAGGATGACTGGGGAGAACTCAAATACACACACACTCACACATGCATGATCCACACATGCAGAGGCACCCACACAAATATGTATGCATGC
This sequence comes from Oncorhynchus keta, assembly GCF_023373465.1. Lineage (NCBI taxonomy): Eukaryota > Metazoa > Chordata > Actinopteri > Salmoniformes > Salmonidae > Oncorhynchus > Oncorhynchus keta. The sequence continues at coordinate 20,164,373 of NC_068435.1, read as the reverse complement.
GAGCATGAACACACACATAGCATGCATGCACACACATAGACGTGGTTTAGGGGTCCTACCTGGCACGGGCCATGCCGTTCCAGCACTTGTCTGCTTGGGACCTAGTGGCCACCCTGTCAATGCAGAGGGTGCTGGGTAACGAGACCCAGTAGGGCTGCATGTCCCTCAGCCTCCTCGACACATCAGACACCTGGGGGTGTTTTGCAATGGAAAACAGAAACAAGCATTTCTTATTGGACCAGTTCAGGTAGTCCCTCCCTGTTTCGGTAGCATTTCTTATTGGACCAGTTCAGGTAGTCCCTCCCTGTTTCGGTACCATTTCTTATTGGACCAGTTCAGGTAGTCCCTCCCTGTTTCGGTACCATTTCTTATTGGACCAGTTCAGGTAGTCCCTCCCTGTTTCGGTACCATTTCTTTCATTTGGTGGTTAATGAATACAACCTGTGTACTGGAAACTACTATCAAAAGCTATTCAATATCATGTTTGTTCAAGCATTCACGCTTTCTGTAAATAGCTTTTGTATGAGCAATAAACAATCGACAGTGTGTTAATGTTTGGGAGACAATGGTTGTTTCCATTTCCTCACATTTCATATTCATCTGACTCATTGCATTCTTGACTGTAGCATTACACGACTAAACAGACACCGTATCATTCATATATATATATCTATATATATCTATATATATATATATATATAAAGACACAGTGGGGCAAAAAAGTATTTAGTCAGCCACCAATTGTGCAAGTTATCCCACTTAAAAAGATGAGAGGCCTGTAATTTTCATCATAGGTACACTTCAACTATGACAGACAAAATGAGGGGGAAAAATCCAGAAAATCACATTGTAGGATTTTTAATGAATTTGTTTGCAAATTATGGTGGAAAATAAGTATTTGGTCACCTACAAACAAGCAAGATTTCTGGCTCTCACAGACCTGTAACCTCTTCTTTAAGAGGCTCCTCTGTCCTCCACTCGTTATCTGTATTAATGGCACCTGTTTGAACTTGTTATCAGTATAAAATACACCTGTCCACAACCTCAAACAGTCACACTCCAAATTCCACTATGGCCAAGACCAAAGAGCTGTCAAAGGACACCAGAAACAAAATTGTAGACCTGCACCAGGCTGGGAAGACTGAATATGCAAAAGGTAAGCAGCTTGGTTTGAAGCAATCAACTGTCGGAGCAAATATTAGGAATTGAAGACATACAAGACCACTGATAATCTCCCTCGATCTGGGGCTCCACGCAAGATCTCACCCCGTGGGGTCAAAATGTAACAAAGTAACAAAGCCTACCATCAGTAACACACTACGCCGCCAGGGACTCAAATCCTGCAGTGCCAGACGTGTCCCACTGCTTAAGCCAGTACATGTCCAGGCCCATCTGAAGTTTGCTAGAGAACATTTTGATGATCCAGAAGAAGATTGGGAGAATGTCATATGGTCAGATGAAACCAAAATATAACTTTTTGGTAAAAACTCAACTCGTCGTGTTTGGAGGACAAAGAATGCTGCGTTGCATCCAAAGAACACCATACCTACTGTGAAGCATGGGGGTGGAAACATCATGCTTTGGGGCTGTTTTTCTGCAAAGGGACCAGGACGACTGATCCATGTAAAGGAAAGAACGAATGGGGCCATGTATCGTGAGATTTTGAGTGAAAACCTCCTTCCATCAGCAAGGGCATTGAAGATGAAACGTGGCTGGGTCTTTCAGCATGAAAACGATCCCAAACACATGAGCAACGGGCAACGAAGGAGTAGCTTCATAAGAAGCATTTCAAGGTCATGGAGTGGCCTAGCCTGTCTCCAAATCTCAACCCCATAGAAAATCTTTGGAGGGAGTTGAAAGTCCGTGTTGCCCAGCAACAGCCCCAAAACATCATTGCTCTAGAGGAGATCTGCATGGAGAAATGGGCCAAAATACCAGCAACAGTGTGTGAAAGCCTTGTGAAGACTTACAGAAAACATTTGACCTCTGTCATTGCCAACAAAGGGTATATAACAAAGTATTGAGATAAACTTTTGTTATTGACCAAATACTTATTTTCCACCATAATTTGCAAATAAATTCATTAAAAATCCTGCAATGTGATTTTCTGGATTTTTTTTCTAATTTTGTCTGTCATAGTTGAAGTGTACCTATGAGGAAAATTACAGTCCTGTCTCATCTTTTTAAGTGGGAGAACTTGCACAATTGGTGGCTGACTAAATACTTTTTTCCCCCACTGTATATATATATATATATATATAGAGAGAGAGAGAGTCACCCACGAAGCATCGTTACCCATCGCTCCACAAAAGCCGCAGCTCTTGCAGAGCAAGGGGAACTACTACTTCAAGGTCTCAGAGCAAGTGACGTAACCGATTGAAACGCTATTTAGCGCGCACCGCTAACTAAGCTAGCCGTTTCACATCCGTTACACTCACCCCCCTTTTGACCTTCCTCCTTTTTTTCCGCAGCAACCAGTAATCCAGGTCAACAGCATCAATGTAACAGTATAACTTTAAACCGTCCCCTCGCCCATACCCGGGCGCGAACCAGGGACCTTCTGCACACATCGACAACAGTCACCCACGAAGCATCGTTACCCATCGCTCCACAAAAGCCGCGGCTCTTGCAGAGCAAGGGGAACTACTACTTCAAGGTCTCAGAGCAAGTGACGTAACCGATTGAAACGCTATTTAGCGCGCACCACTAACTAAGCTAGCCGTTTCACATCCGTTACATAAGCACTGACCAGTTTCTCCAGCCTAGCCCCAGAGGTTGGGCTGTCCTCCACTGTAACCTTCCCACTCCTCTTCACCTCCTCCAACCCGGTGCTGCTGGTTCCTCCCTCCCTCGGATTCCCACATGCCTGGAACACCTGAGAATAGAGAGAGTGGGAGTTAGCGGGAGGAAGTGACCAAATTATTCAGTTGACAGGCATTTATTTAGGAGCAAAAGCTACAACTCTTGAGACAATCTGTAAAATAATACCTTGATTTTGGTATTTTGTATTTTATTAGGATCACCATTAGCAGCTACTCTACATGGGGTGTTTTGAGTCTTGAGGATTTCAAACGAAATCTCTTGCCCAATCGGATCAACAACTACCACAAACCAAATGTAACTTTTTTTGACACATAATTCGTAAACAACCGGTGTAGACTAACAGTGAAATGCTTACTTACGGACCCTTCCCAACAATGCAGAGAGGGCCTCCCGAGAGGTGCAGTGGTCTTAGGCACTGCCCCTATAGGCTGTCCCTATAGGTTCTCCCTATAGGCTGTCTCATCGTCGTCAGTGATCAGGCCTACCACTGTCGTGTCGTCAGTAAACTTAATGATGGTGTTGGAGTCGTGTGGAGCCACGCAGTCATTGGTGAACAGGGAGTACAGAAGGGGACTAAGCACGCACCCCTGAGGAGCCCCCGTGTTGATGGTCAGCATGGCGGATGTGTTGTTGCCTAACCTCACCACCTGGAGATGGCCCAGGGTCCTTAACTTAGTATTGAGCTTTCGGGCACAATGGTGTTGAATTATGAGCTGTAGTCAATGAACGGCATTCTCACATAGGTGTTCCTCTTGGCCAGGTGGGAGACGTGTGGACTGTGTGGACTGCAATAGAGATTGCGTAATCTGTGGATCTGTTGGGTCAGTATGCAAATTGGAGTGGGTCTATTGGAGTGGGTCTGGGATGATGGTGTTAATGTAAGCATGACAAGCCTTTCAAAGCATTTCATGGCTACAGATGTGAGTGCTACGGGGTGATTAATTTAGACAGGTTAACTTGGTGTTCTTAGGCACAGGGACTATGCTGCTCTGCTTGAAACATGTAGGTTTTACAGACTGGGTCAGTGAAGAGTAGGTATCCTGGTAATCCGTCTGGCCCTGTGGCCTTGTGAATGTTAACGTGTTTAAAGGTATTACTCACATCGGCTACGGAGAGCGAGGGTAGAAGGCATTTAGCTCCTCTGGTAGCTTGTGTCACTGGGCAGCTGGCGACTGGGTTTCCCTTTGTAATTCATGACAGTTTGCCCTATCACATCCGAAAACTACCTTGCATTGTAATAAAACTTTGCCCAATAAACTCGTACTTTCCTGTACTGTAAATTGATAATTTACTACCGTATATAATCCCTATTGAGAGGGTTAAACCTCAACTTCCATTCTTAATAGATAACTTGAAACTCCGTACTTACTGTATGCATTGGTAAAGCTATAAGTCACATGCTCCATTTGAAGGAGTTTGGTGAGCCACCTTATACATGATGAAACAATATGGCATTGTGTGTGCTTTCCTTGACATGTCACATGACACACAACACTTAGTTTGCACTACTTACGACGCCAGAGGACTCAGATATTACATACAGTGCCTTTGGAAAGTGTTCAGACCCCTTGACTTTTTCCAAATTTTGTTACTTTATAGCCTTGTTTTTTTTATTTAACCTATATTTAACTAGACAAGTCAGTTAAGAACAAATTCTTATTTAAAATGACGGCCTAGGAACGGTGGGTTAACTGCCTTCTTCGGGGGCAGAACGACAGATTCTTACCTTGTCAGCTCGGGGATTCGATCTAGCAACCTTTCGGTTACTGGCCCTAACCACTAGGCTACCTGCGTCCCCAATTCTAAAATGGATGAAATAAATAAAAAAATTCCGAAAATTTACACACAATACCCCATAATGACAAAGCAAAAAAAGGTTTTTAGAAATGTTTGCAAATGTATTCAAAATAAAAAACAGAATCACCTTATGTACATAAGTATTTAGACCCTTTGCTATGAGACTCAGGTGCATCCTGTTTCCATTGATCATCTTTGAGATGTTTCTACAACTGGATTGGAGTCCACCTGTGGTAAATTCAATTGAACATGATTTGAAAAGGCACACAACTGTCTATAAAAGGTCCCACAGTTGACAGCGCATGAGGTTGAAGGAATTGTCCATAGAGCTCCGAGACAGGAGGGTCTGAATACTTTCTGAATGCACTGTATATACCATATAGTAATTAAATATTCTAGTATCATTTCAATGCCAAGAACACAAACGTCCCATGCTCCTTCAAGCATACCATTTACCTAGATGTAATGTATGAGACAAAGACACTACCATCTTGTTGAACCTGTTTTGGATAGCTCTGAGGTGTTGTAACTATCTACCTGTCCTGCATGAATACCTTTTCTACAAAACAAGTAAACACACACACACCTGTTACACAAACACACACCGCATGATTCCCACTTACGCGCTGTTGTACCAACCTGAGGTAGAAGGTGCCTCTACCCACAGATCTGGAACATATTTGTCCAATTCCCAATTCTAAATGTTAACATTCAACTGTAACTCTGTGAAAATGAATGAAACCACAGAAGCTGCATTAGCAGTAGTTGCATGTTGAAACAGTTCATGACTAAAACTGACTTCCTAAACCTGGTAGGACTAGGCCTATATGGCATAGAAGACTGTCAATAATGGATCAGGTGAAGCTGATCTCAGGTTAGTTTCACTTTATGGTAAAACTTAGGATATCGGATCAAAGTAATCTGATCCTAGATCAGTACCTAAGGGGCAAACCGTGGCTAGTGTTGTGAAGTCTGGTTTGCCAGGTTGTTGTAGAGCTCCAGGCCAGCTTTGGCCTCGACACCAGTATAGCACTGAGAAGCCTTTGTTCCCCAACACTATTTTCATACTTTTCCACTTTCACTAAACAAAAAATAAAGATTTCATGGCTCCTTACACGTTTTAAAGGACACATTAAAGTGATGCTCGTACACCATTCAAATGAGAAGTTAATGGTTGGTTTTGAGGCTGTGTTATCAGTCCCTCTTCAGGGGCCTCATTTATAACATTTATGTACATTTCACACGATATAGCTGCGCGCACAATTTCTGAAAAGACTGCGCACGTACAAAAATAAAATATTGAGATTTATAAACTGGGCGCACGCATGTTTCCCATTATAAAACATACCCGTCCTGAAACTGTGTGCACGTGAACGAGCATTAAAACTATGCCTAAAAAAATGCCTATCATTCACCTTTTATGGTGACAATAACTCCCCTATTTGATATATACTTCCAGAGCATTGGAATTAGGCTAAGGCAGTTTCTTAAGGAAATAGCAATGGCAAACTTGATTAAATGTCTCTGGAGGTGTTGGCAGAATGTTTTAAACTTTAGAATAATATTTTCTGTATTTGAAAGTTTGTGAAAGAAAACAACAATTGCAAATGGTTGTGGAAAGGTCAAAATCCTGTAAACAGGTCCAAACAGGTCCAAATCCTGTAAACAGGTCCAAATCCTGTTAACAGGTTCAAATCCTGTAAACAGGTCCAAATCCTATAAACAGGTCCAAATCCTGTAAACAGGTCCAAACGGGTCCAAATCCTATAAACAGGTCCAAATCCTGTAAACAGGTCCAAACGGGTCCAAATCCTATAAACAGGTCCAAATCCTGTAAACAGGTCCAAACGGGTCCAAATCCTATAAACAGGTCCAAATCCTGCTAACAGGTCCAAACAGGTCCAAATCCTGCTAACAGGTCCAAACAGGTCCAAATCCTGTTAACAGGTCCAAATCCTGTAAACAGGTTCAAATCCTGTTAACAGGTCCAAATCCTGTTAACAGGTCCAAATCCTGTAAACATGTCCAAATACTGTTAACAGGTTCAAATCCTGTAAACAGGTCCAAATCCTATAAACAGGTCCAAATCCTGTAAACAGGTCCAAACAGGTTCAAATCCTATAAACAGGTCCAAATCCTGCTAACAGGTCCAAACAGGTCTAAATCCTGCTAACAGGTCCAAACAGGTCCAAATCCTGTAAACAGGTCCAAATCCTGTAAACAGGTCCAAATCCTATGAACAGGTCCAAATCCTGTAAACAGGTCCAAATCCTGTAAACAGGTCCAAACAGGTCCAAATCCTGTAAACAGGTCCAAATCCTGTTAACAGGTCCAAATCCTGTAAACAGGTTCAAATCCTATAAACAGGTCCAAATCCTGTAAACAGGTTCAAATCCTATAAACAGGTCCAAATCCTGTTAACAGGTCCAAATCCTGTAAACAGGCCCAAACAGGTTCAAATCCTATAAACAGGTCCAAATCCTGTAAACAGGTCCAAATCCTGTAAACAGGTCCAAACAGGTCCAAATCCTGTAAACAGGTCCAAATCCTGTTAACAGGTCCAAATCCTGTAAACAGGTCCAAATCCTGTAAACAGGTCCAAACAGGTCCAAATCCTGTAAACAGGTCCAAATCCTGTTAACAGGTCCAAATCCTGTAAACAGGTTCAAATCCTATAAACAGGTCAAAATCCTGTTAACAGGTCCAAATCCTGTAAACAGGTCCAAACAGGTTCAAATCCTATAAACAGGTCCAAATCCTGTTAACAGGTCCAAATCCTGTAAACAGGTCCAAACAGGTTCAAATCCTATAAACAGGTCCAAATCCTGTAAACAGGTCCAAATCACGTTAACAGGTCCAAACAGGTCCAAATCCTGTAAACAGGTCTACTGTAGCTCAGTTGGTAGAGCATGGCGCTTGTAACGCCAGGGTAGTGGGTTCGACCCATACGTAGAATGTATGCACACATGACTGTAAGTCGCTTTGGATAAAAGCGTCTGCTAAATGGCATATATTATTATTATTATTATTATAAACAGGTCCAAATCCTGTAAACAGGTCCAAATCCTGTAAACAGGTCCACCTAAAAAGTCTACACTGCCATTGAATTCTGAAACATTGTAAGGTCTACAAATACAAATAAAACACAGTAAACCTATACAGTGGTAGCAGTACTGTCTGTTCATCTGCTCCATTCTCCTGTAGATTGTTCTATATTATAAACCTGCCCTCCCTTTCGGATGCATAGAGCAAAAAGGCTAACTTAAATGAGAGATGCACATCGTGATTTGTCAGATGGTAAAGCTTCTTCGGGAAGAAGAAGCATGGCCTGACAAGGTGGAGAGGAATTTATTCTGCAATGGTTATGAAAATGTGTATTATGTTTATATTGTTATTTGAGACATTTGAAATTACAGTTCAGATGTACAGTATCCTAAAAAACGTAAACAGGTGAACCGTCTGAGCAAAATACTTGAATACAATATAGTTGATCTACAATATTTACTACTTTAAAGTGGGTCCAGTTAAATAAGAGATTGGATGTTGTTGACCTATAAGATAAACTCTTATCTTATAGGTCAACAACATCCAAGAGTATGAAACCATCACAGTCAGAAAATATTAGGAATTTATTCTGCAATTATCATGGAAATTAAATAGGAAATAGATGCCTATTTCTAACTTTTAGACTGCAAAGATGAAAAAAAAAAGTATCTTCACTCTTCTCACTAACAGCAAATGATTGCATCTTGTTATTCTATTTACCTATTTTTTTCAGGGGGGAGGGAATAAGCATGTCATCCTATCCCCCATCTGCACAAAATACTAGGCTACTTGCCTGCTTGCAGTGCAATACTTCAAGCACTATAAAACGTGTGCATGCATGGCCTAAAGTTTACGGGAAGCTAAGCACAATCCCACGTCAAGTTAAGTTTTTATACATTACACCATTTGCGTGAGAACTGGCGCACGCACATTTTGGGGTATATCTTGTACATATGCACGATTTACAAACGACCCCTGGTATGTGGAACGTTATAACATTAAACCAGTACAGGGATCAACATCAGGTTATGAATGTGTGTTATGAGCCCTGATCAACACTGTGTCAGTGATCGATAATAATACTTGAATGTGGAATGTGTGTCAGAATGTGTGTGTGTGTGTGTGTGTGTGTGTGTGTGTGTGTGTGTGTGTGTGTGTGTGTGTGTGTGTGTGTGTGCGTGCGTGCGTGCGTGCGTGCGTGCGTGTGTGTGTGTATGTGTGTGTGTGCGGTACATGTGTTTGCGTGCATGGGTAAGTATGTGTGTGTGTGCTGACTGCTGTTCTGACCTTGTTGTTAAACGTGTCTATGTTGTCCATCATGGTGGTGATAGCCTCTGAGATGTGTGTGGGGAGAGAGAGGAACACCACATCCACACTAGACACACCCTCAAACCTGTTAGAGACCTGCAGCATGGCATCTGCAGAGACAGGGGGGGATGTGTGAATAGATGCTTATACAGAGCCTTCAGAAAGTATTCATACCCCTTGACTTATTTCACATTTTGTTGTGTTACAGACAGAATTATAAATGGATTACATGTATTCTTTTTTTCTCACCCATCTACCCACAATATCCCATGATGACACAGTGAAAACATGTTTGAGAATTGTTTTATATTGAAAATGAACATAATTATTACAAGTATTAAGTATTAACCCCGCTGACATTACCCCGCGATTACAGCTATGAGTCTTTCAAGGGTAAGTCTCGGAGAGATTCGCACCACTGGATTGTACAATATTTGCACATTATTCTTCAAGCTGTGTCAAGTTGGTTGTTGCTAGACAGCCATTTTCAAGTCTTGCCATAGATTTTCAAGCCAATTTAAATCAAAACTGTATCTTGGCCACTCTGGAACTTGGTGAGCAACTCCAGTATATATTTGCCTTGTGTTTTAGGTTATTCTCCTGCTGAAAGGTGAATTTGTCTCCCAGTGTCTGTTGGAAAGCAGATTGAACCAGGTTTTCCTGGTATTTAGTCAGCCACCAATTGTGCAAGTTCTCCCACTTAAAAATATGAGAGAGGCCTGTAATGTTCATCATAGGTACACTTCAACTATGACAGACAAAATGAGAAAACAAAATCCAGAAAATCAACTTTTTTATGAATTTATTTGCAAATTATGGTGAAAATAAGTATTTGGTCACCTACAAACAAGCAAGATTTCTGGCTCTCACAGACCTGTAACTTTTTCTTTAAGAGGCTCCTCTGTCCTCCACTCGTTACCTGTATTAATGGCACCTCAACTCAACTGAGTTGCATCCAAAGAACACCATACCTACTGTGAAGCATGGGGGTGGAAACATCATGCTTTGGGGCTGTTTTTCTGCAAAGGGACCAGGACGACTGATCCGTGTAAAGGAAAGAATGAATGGTGCCATATATCGTGAGATTTTGAGTGAAAACCTCCTTCCATCAGCAAGGGCATTGAAGATGAAATGTGGCTGGGTCCTTCAGCATGACAATGATCCCAAACACACCGCCCGGGCAACGAAGGAGTGGCTTCGTAAGAAGCATTTCAAGGTCCTGTAGTGGCCTAGCCAGTCTCCAGATCTCAACCCCAAAGAAAATCTTTGGAGGGAGTTGAAAGTCTGTGTTGCCCAGCAACAACCCCAAAACATCACTGCTCTAGAGGAGATCTGCATGGAGGAATGGGCCTAAATACCAGCAACAGTGTGTGAAAACCTTGTGAAGACTTACAGAAAACGTTTGACCTCTGCCATTGCCAACAAAGGGTATATAACAAAGTATTGAGATAAACTTTTGTTATTGACCAAATACTTATTTTCCACCATGATTTGCAAATAAATTCATTAAAATCATACAATGTGATTTTCTGGATTTTTTTCCCTCATTTTGTCTGTCATAGTTGAAGTGTAGCTATGATGAAAACTACAGGCCTCTCTCATCTTTTTAAGTGGGAGAACGTGCACAATTGGTGGCTGACTAAATATTTTTTTGCCCCACTGTATGCTTGCCACAGCCCAGGGATTGGATACTTATTGACTTAAAAAATGAAAATCTGAAATGTCTTATGAATAAAATTAATAATCTAAAAACATAATTTCATATTGACATTATGGGGTACTGTGTGTAGGCCAATGACACAAAATCTCACAGTGACACATTAAATTCAGGCTGTAACACAACAAAATGTGGAAAAAGTCAAAGGGTGTGAATACTTTATGAAGGCACTGTAGGAATTAAAATTAAATTAGTGTGCAAATGTGTGCGTGTGTGTGTGAAATTAGGGTGTGTGTGTGTATGTGTCTCACCAGCCAAGTTCCTCCACTCTGTGTCCAGGTCGGCCTGGTTAGCGAGGCAGCCCTTCAGTACGTTGGTACAGTAGTTAGCACAGGGCCTGGCAGTGGCCACTCCACGGCAGTGGGGACAGTAGGTCATCTTCATGATGGCACGCATGCACTCTGGGCTCAGGGGTACCTGGGAGAGGAGATACAACAATATTATAGAGATACTATATGAGCCACATTACAATTCCCACCAAGTGGCTTAATCCTATTGGTGCGATGCGTAGGGTGCCTTTCACACAGCGACCTGGGTTCACATCCCTGCCCCTCCATTTACTTCAATATCATATATCATAAATATATACAGTCAGGTCCAAAATTATTGGCCTCGCTTGATAAAGATGAGCAAAAAGGACGGTATAAAATAAATACACTGAACTGAAATATAAATGCAACATGTAAAGAGTTGGTCACTTGGTTCATGAGCTGAAATAAAAGATCCCAGAAATGTTCCATACACACAAAAAGCTTATTTCTCTCAAATGTTGTGCACAAATTTGTTTACAACCCTGTTAGTGGGCATTTGTCCTTTGCCAAGATAATCTATTCACCTGACAGGTGTGGCATATCAAGAATCTAATTCAACAGCATGATCTTTACAAAGTGAAGAGGGAGCGTGCATGTTGACTGCAGGAATGTCCACCAGAGTTGTTGCCAGAGAATTGCATTTTAATTTCTCTACTATAAGCCGCCTCCAACATCGTTTTAGAGAATGTGGCAGTACGTACATCTGGCCTCACAACCACAGACCACGTATAACCACGCCATCCCAGGATCTCCACATCAGGCTTCTTCACCTGTGGGATGGTCTGAGACGAGCCACTCGGACAGCTGATGAAACTGTGGATTTGCACAACCGAAGAATTTCTGCACAAACTGTCAGGGAAGCTCATCCGTGTGCTCGTCGTCCTATCCAGTGTCTTGACCTGATTGCAGTTCGGCATCGTAACCAACTTTAATGGGCCAATGCTCACCTTCGATGGCCACTGGCACGCTGGTTAAGTGCTCTTCATGGATGAATCCGTGGCGTCATGTGGGCGAGCAGTTTGCAACGTTATAAACAGAGTGCCCCATGGCGGTGGTGGGGTTATGGTATGGGCTGGCATAAGCTACGGACAACGAACACAATTGCATTTTATCAATGGGAATTTGAATGCACAGAGATACCTTGAAGAGATCCTGAGGCCCATTGTCATGCCATTCATCCGCCGCCATCACCTCATGTTTCAGCATGATAATTCACGGCCCTATGTCGCAAGGATCTGTACACAATTCCTTGAAGCTGAAAAAGTCCCAGTTCTTGCCTGCATACTCACCAGACATGTCACCCGTTGAGCATGTTTAGGATGCTCTGGATCGATGTGTACAACGGCGTGTTCCAGTTCTCACCAATATCCAGCAACTTCACACAGACATTGAAGAGGAGTGGGACAACATTCCACAGGCCACAATTCATAACCTGATCAACTCTATGCGAAGGAGATGTGTCATGCTGCATGAGGCAAATGTTGGTCACACCAGACATTGACAGGTTTGCTCATCCATGCCCCTACTTTTTTTTAGGTATCTGTGACCAACAGATGTATATCTGTATTCTCAGTCATGTGAAATCCATGGATTAGGGCCTAATGAATTTATTTCAATTAACAGATTTCCTTATATGAACTGTAACTCATTAAAATCTTTGAAAACATTTATATTTTTGCTAAAACAATTGAACATGATATAATTGTATACTAATACAATTGGCTCAGAGAAAGGGTGGTGGAGTCAGCCCAACTCATCACCGGGGGCAGACTGCCTGCCCTCCAGGACAACGACAGCACCCAGCATCACAGGAAGGCCAAGAAGATCATCAAGGACCTCAGCCACCCGAGCCACAGCCTTTTCACCCCGCTATCATCCAGAAGGCGAGGTCAGTACAGGCGCATCAATGCTGGGACCGAAAAACAGCTTTGAGGCCAGCAGACTGTTAAATAGCCATCATTAGCAGGCCTCCACCCAGTACCCTGCTCTGAACTTAGTCACTGTCAATTGCCAGCTACCACCTGGTTACTCATCCCTGCACCTTAGAGGCTGCTGCCTGTACATAGACATGGGACATTGGTCACTTTAGTAATGGAACATGGTTCGTTTTAATAATGTTTTCATACTACTTTAGCCATGTACTGTATATTTATATTGATACTCCGGACTCCAACATTGCTCGTCCTAATATTTATATATTTCTTAATTCCATTCTTTTACTTTAGATTTGTGTGTTTTGTTGTATATTGTTAGATATTAATGCACTGTTGGAGCTAGGAACACAAGTATTTCACTATACCCGTAATAACATCTGCTAAACATGTGTATGCGACATACAATTTCATGTGATATCTTTTGTCTGCGCTTATGAACTGCCCTCTTCAATTAACACCACAGGTTTTCAAAGGGGTTCAGGTCCAGAGACTGAGATGGCCATTGCCAAATGAGGATTTTTTTGGGTCAATTAACCATTTCTTTGTGTATTTTGATGTGTGGTTGGCATTATTGTCTTGCTGGAAGATTCACTAAGTGTCAGCCTTCTGGCAGAGGCAATCAGGTTATGGCCAAAAGTTTCCTGCAAAGTGCATGATGCCATTGACCTCAACAAGGGCCCAGGTTCAGTGGAAGGAGAATAGCCCTGTAACATCAGATATCCACCACCATATTTTACAGTAGAGGTATGAGGTACTTTTCTGCATATGCTTCCGTTTTGCGATGTGAAACCCACCATTGCTGTGTGCGGCCAAAGAGCTTACGATCCTTTGAATGTGTGAGTTTCCTTGGTGGTGGGCGAACAAACAAGACACACAGAATACAGCGGGAGGTCACTTCCCATGGCCATTCTTTTACGCTAGCGCCGCGCTGTTAGCTTTTTTTCTGTCCGTTACCGTGGAAACCAATCGTCTGAAAGAATTTGCTTTGTGTGCACGACAAGGTCCATGACACCGCCGTCTGCGCTTTTCTCCCATCCACCCATCCTTCTTCTCCTTTTCCTTCTCTCTCACTCTATCCCACTGGGCTGTTCCCACAGGAAAGGGCCATGGTCCATTAAAACTGGAACTGGGTTAATACCAGCACGCCCTGCTCGCAAGACACCCCCTGCTATGCATACGAAACTACAGTGTGTGTGTGTGTGTGTGTGTGTGTGTGTGTGTGTGTGTGTGAGTGAGTGAGTGAGTGAGTGAGTGAGTGAGTGAGTGAGTGAGTGAGTGAGTGAGTGAGTGAGTGAGTGAGTGAGTGAGTGAGTGAGTGAGTGAGTGAGTGAGAGAGAAGAGAGAGAGAAAGAGAAAGAGAGAGAGAGAGAAGAGAGAGAGAAGAGAGAGAGAGAAGAGAGAGAGAGAGAGAGAGAGAGAGAGAGAAAGAGAGAGAGAGAGAGAGAGAGAGAGAGAGAGAGAGAGAGAGAGAGAGAGAGAGAGAGAGAGAGAGAGAGAGAGAGAGAGAGAGAGAAGAGAGAGAGAGAGAGAGAGAGAGAGAGAGAGAGAGAGAGAGAGAGAGAGAGAAGCGAGAGAGAGAAGAGAGAGAAAGAGAGAGAGAGAGAGAGAGAGAGAGAGAGAGAGAGAGAGAGAGAGAGAGAGAGAGAGAGAGGGCTCAGCTTGGTATACAAAACTCCTTTAAACCAAACTGGGTCAGTCTGATGCTTTCCTGGAGTCTTCAACCATAAGTCAGACAAAGACGAGTTAGCAGAAACATACAGTCAAAGACAAAAGAACATGGTGCATGAAATGGTGTCCGTCTATCGTCATGACTATACAGCACGCCCCGTGTCCACCCTCCTCTCCTCCTTTACTCCTTTTCTCCTCCCCTTCTCCTCCACCTACTGCTCCACTTGAGAGGCAAGAGAATAAGTCAGACCATCAATGTTTTGATGAGAGAGACAGAGAGATGGGAGAGAGAGTGACTTTTTGTCCTTCTTTAATGAAACATTTTCATTTCATTAAAATCCCCCACCCCCCTTAAAACAAAACACCAAAAATCTCCTGTACTGCAGTACTGCATACATGCACCATACTCACCTTGCCCTCTACACCATGGTACAAAAACAACATCATAATAAACAAAATCTCACCACTTCCACAACCGTATATCCAACCCACCTTCCCAGCTGTACAGACAGCCCCCCCAACACACCATATCTCCTGAAACATCTTCCCCAGCTGTATAGACAGCCCCCCCCCCAACACACCATATCTCCTGAAACACCTCCACACTTTTACCATTTTATAAAACTCAAATGCCACCCTAAGGCGCTCAGAGACCATCCCATTAAATAATAGTTGTCCCCGAGCCTTTGACCCTATTCCTTCTTGTTAACCAAGTAGCCAACTTTGCCTGAGTAAAGAAACAACACCTGTACTTTTTTGTGTTTTACATATTCACCCAACACACTCCTCTTTCCCGCATCTCTGACACCATTTATATTGAGCGAACCTACCCGAAGAGTCTCCATAAGAAGTGGGAGAAAAGCCAGCAAAGAAAGAGACCAATAGTAAAGCTCAAAAAGCCCCAGTGCCAGAAAGAAACTCTTCATCTAAACAGCATCTGAAGGTAGACCTTCACTCAATGTTGTGACCCACTTCCTCAACCTAAACTGTTTCCTGGGTGAGAGGACACCATGCCCCTCATTTTTCATAGCATGTTGTACTGATCTTACAAACTTTCTTGGATCACTTTGACCCCTCTGTATTTTGACCCCTCTGCTTGACTGGCTGTCAGCTCCGGGGAAAAAATCCTCCTATTCATCCTCTTCCTCAGACTCACCTTCCTCCTCCTCATCTCCCTCTCCCACGCTGACCACCTGCCCTTCCTCTCTGGCCAGGGCTTCCTCTCTGGCCAGGGCTTCCTCTCTGGCCAGGGCTTCCTCTCTGGCCAGGGCCTCCCCCCAGCACCAGGCAAAGGTTCCTTGGTGCCTTTGACCACCCCAGCCTCCTTTCTTCTCCCCCTTTTCCTTTCCGCTTGACACCCTCCTCCTCCCCTCCAGTCTCTTACACTTCCCTACTATACTCTCCTCATCCACTAGCATAACCTGACTAGACCCAGCCTCTTCCACACCACCAGACAGAAGATGGGAGGCACATCCTCATCTTTTTGACCTTCATTAATGAAACCATTTTCATAAATGAAAGACCCAGCCTCATCCCAAAACAAAAGCATGACTAGGCAAAAAATCTCATCTCCACCACCATCCATAGCATGACTAGGCACATCCTCATCTACACCACCATCCATAGCATGACTAGACCCAGCCTCATCTACACCACCATCTCTAGCCTGACTAGGCCCAGCCTCATCGACACCACCATCCCTGGCATGACTAGACCCAGCCTCATCTACACCACCCTCCATAGCATGACTAGGCCCAGCCTCTGCTGCCTGCGTTTCATTGCCCCCTGCACGTTGATCTCAATTTCCCCAACTGGCGCTTGTACCCTCACCTTGTCTACGGCTTTTATGTGGGCACGCAAAGCTCTTATGCCCCAAATCCTCACACTCAAAACACCGTAGACTATCTGTACTTGCAAACCCTGCATAGAGCCCCTCCCCATGCCTCACATTAAAATGCAAATTTTGGTGTTGCTCATTGTTATTCAGAAACATGAAGTTGCCCCCGGAACGAAACAACATGCTTAACGGCATCTGCCTGAAAACCTGCAGACAGTACACGAAAACCACTAGCAAACATACCAAAACGACTCAGCTATTTCCTGATTTGATCATCCATAATAAACAGAGGCAAATTTGCAACTACCACCCTGGTCGAAGGGGTAGAAACAGGAGAAATTGGCACCAACACACCCCTAACAAATATTCCACTAGCAGTGAGCCTACCCACCAAATTTGCTCTTTTCATGAAAACAACCACAGCTTTGTTCATTCTGGAAGCGGAATGTATAAATTCAGCTCCTACCTGTACACCGACCACGAGCAGAACCATCACCACCTCAACTCCATTCTCAGAAACACACCTGAATACATGCCCTAACGACAGCGTCTCCTCCGTGCTAGGCTGAGAAGATATCACGCACACCACACCTTCCAAACCCCTGGAAACTAAATTCTGTCCTCTTCCACCCTAACTTTGAAAAGAACAGTGGGTACTGCTAAAACAAACAGTGCATTAACCCTCCACCATAGAAAATAAAAATGGAAAGAAAAGACCAAGAAGAGAATCAAGAAAATAAGTTAGGACAGAGCCCTCCATACGAAACACTCAGATTCCAAAAAACTCCCAGCATGCACTGCAAGGGAGAGAGAGAGAGAGAGAGAGCAAGAGGGGGACCCTGAAGGACGTCACCCTTAACCGTAGCCCCAGGAGCAACACAGTAATGGACACCCTGCCCAGACCAGGGAGACACCCTCCCAGAACCCCTGCTGAAGGAGCTGCACCGAGAGAACCCATGCCAAGAGGTTACAGTCACAGGTCGCAGTTGTAAATGAGAACTTGTTCTCAACTAGCTTACCTGGTTAAATAAAGGTGAAATAAAAAGAGGACCTACACCCAGACCACAGCATCACCAGACACACCCCAACCAGCTAAGACAAGCAAGCAAACTCTGGCCACACTCTATATAGGCCTTCGGCATAAAGAGCAGGAACCCAGACTTCATCAAAGAAATTGGAATACAGAAATGGTCATCCTACAAGAAACATGGTATAAAGGAGACAGACTCACTGGTTGCCCTCTAGGTTACAGAGAGCTGGTAGTCCCATCCACCAAACTACCAGGTGTGAAAAAGGGAAGAGACTCCGGGGGTATGCTAATTTGGAATAAAGCAGACCTAACCCACTCTATTCAATTAGTCGAAACATTAACCTTTTTCATCTGGCTAGAAATTCACAAGGAAAATATCTCAACAGAGAAAAATGTCCTCATATGTGCTATCAAAATCCCCATAATTTAACAATGACAGCTTCTCCTTCCTAGATGGAGAGATCAACAATTTCCAAGCCCAGGGACATGTACTAGTCTGTGGTGACCTAAATGCTAGAACTGGACAAGAACCTGACACCCTCAGCACACAGGAGGACGAACACCTACCTCAGTTTTTCACAATTCTCTAGCCCACCAATTCCTAATCCTAACAATTTCCTGGCTTAGGTCAGTTAGGATCACTTTACATTACTTTATTTTAAGAATGTGAAATGTCAGAATAATATTAGAGAGAATGATATATTTTGGCTTTTATTTCTTTCATCACATTCCCAGTGGGTCAGAAGTTTACATACACTCAATTAGTTTTTGGTAGCATTGCCTTTAAATTGTTTGACTTGGGTCAAACGTTTCAGGTAGCATTCCACAAGCTTCCCACAATAAGTTGGGTGGATTTTGGCCCATTCCTCCTGACAGAGCTGGTGGAACTGAGTCAGGTTTGTAGGCCACCTTGCTCGTACATGTTTTTTCAGTTCTGTCCACACATTTTCTATAGGATTGAGGTCAGGGATTTGTGATGGCTACTACAATACCTTGACTTTGTTGTCCTTAAGCCATTTTGCCACAACTTTGGAAGTATGCTTGGGGTCATTGTCCATTTAGAAGACCCATTTGTGACCAAGCTTTAACTTCCTGACTGATGTCTTGAGATGTTGCTTCAATATATCCACGTAATTTTCCTACTTCATGATGCCATCTATTTTGTGAAGTGCACCAGTCCCTCCTGCAGCAAAGCACTCCCACAACTTAATGCTGCCAACCGCGTGCTTCACAGTTGGGATGGAGTTCTTCAGCTTGCAAGCCTCCCCCGTGTTCCTCCAAACATATTGATGGTCATTATGGCCAAACAGTTCTATTTTTGTTTCATCAGACCAGAGGACATTTCTCCAAAAAGTACAATCTTTGTCCCCATGTGCAGTTGCAAATCGTAGTCTGGATTTTTTTGGCGGTTTTGGAGCAGTGGCTTCTTCCTTGCTGAGCGGCCTTTCAGGTTATGTCGATATAGGACTCGTTTTACTGTGGATATAGATACTTTTTTTTATTTCCTCCAGCATCTTCACAGGGTCCTTTGCTGTTGTTCTGGGATTGATTTGCACTTTTCGCATCAAAGTACGTTCAGAACGTGTCTCCTTCCTGAGCGGTATGACGGCTGCGTGGTCCCATGGTGTTTATACTTGCGTACTATTGTTTGTACAGATGAACGTGGTACCTTCAGGCGTTTGGAATTTGCTCCCAAGGATGAAACAGACTTGTGGAGGTCTACAAACATAATTCTGAGGTCTTGGCTGATTTGTTATGATTTGCCCATGATGTCAAACAAAGAGGCACTGAGTTTGAATGTTGGCCTTGAAATACATCCACAGGTCTACCTGTAATTGACTCAAATGATGTCAATTAGCTTATCAGAAGCTTTTAAAGCCATGACATCATTATCTGGAATTTTCCACGCTGTTTAAAGGCACAGTCAACTTAGTGTATGTAAACTTCTGACCCACTGGAATTGTGATACAGTTAATTATAAGTGAAATAATCTGTCTGTAAACAATTGTTGGAAAAATTACTTTTGTCATTCACAAAGTAGATGTCCTAACCGACTTGCCAAAACTATAGTTTATTAACAAAAATGTGTGTAGTGGTTGAAAAACGAGTTTTAATGACTCCATCCTAAGTGTGTGTGAACTTCCGACTTCAACTGTAGTCAATGGTAGGCTTCGAGGGGACTCCTATGATAGGTGCGCATACAGCTCATCTCTTGGCAGTAGTACTGTACACTACTAAATCACTGACCTCAACCCAGATTCTCTTAGAGTGTTCACAGTTAGTCCACTGACAACCCTATCAGATCACAGCAAAATCCCACTCTACTTGAACAGAGCTTTGTTCAATCATGAGGCATCAAAGCCAAAGGAGCTTAATAATATTAAGAAATGCTACAGATGGAAGGAAAGTAGTGTGGAGATCTACCAAAAAACTATTAGGCAACAACCAATTCAATCACAAATGACTAAATGTTTCACTGTAATAGTGATGATGTAAACTTGGCAGTAGAAAACCTAAACAGTATATTTGACCTCTCAGCTTCGCTATCAAATCTAAACATTTCAAGCAGACAACCTAAGAAAATGAACAACAATGATCAATAGTTTGATGAAGAATGCAAAAACCTAAAAAAGAAATTGAGAAATCTATCCAACCAAAAACATAGAGACCCAGAAAACATGAGCCTACGGCTTCACTGTGTTGAATCACTAAAACAATACAGAAATACACTACGGAAAAAGAATGAACAGCACGTCAGAAATCAGCTCAATGTAATTGAAGAATCCATAGAATCTAACCACTTCTGGGAAATTTGAAAAACTCTAAACAAACAGCTACACAAAGAGTTATCTATCCAAAACTGAGATTTATGGATAAACCACTTCTCCGATCTTTTTGGCTCTGTAACAAAGAACAAACAGCAAAAACATATACATGATCAAATACAAATCTTAGATTTGTAACGTCGTTCTTCGTTTGTAGAAAGAGAGTTGGACCGAAATGCAGCGTGGTGGTTACTCATGACTTTAATGAAAAAAGTGACACATGAAATAACTATACAAATATTAAAACAACAAACGGAACGTGAAACCTAATTACAGCCTATCTGGTGAAACTACACAGAGACAGGAACAATCACCCACAAAATACACAGTGAAACCCAGGCTACCTAAATACTGTTCCCCATCAGAGACAACAAGAATCACCTGACTCTGATTGAGAACCGCCTCAGGCAGCCAAGCCTATACTAGACACACCCCTAATCAACCACAATCCCAATGCCTACAAAAAAACCAATACGACAATACAATAAACCCATGTCACACCCTGAACAAATAATAAAGAAAACACAAAAATACAATGACCAAGGCGTGACAAGATTCAACTATTAAAGACTACCAGAACCCACTGGATTCTCCAATTACATTGAATGAACTACAGGACAAAATACAAACCCTCCAACCCAAAAAGGCCTGTGGTATCCTTAAATGAAATGATAAAATATACATACCACAAATTCCAATGGATTATTCTTAAACTCTTTAACATCATCCTCAGCTCTGGCATCTTCCCCATAATTTGGAACCAAGGACAGATCACCCCAATACACAAAAGTAGAGACAAATTTTACCCCAATAATTACCGTGGGATATGCGTCAACAGAAACCTTGGGAAAATCCTCTGCATTATCATTAACAGCAGACTCGTACATTTCCTCCGCGAAATCAATGTACTGAGCAAATGTCAAATTGTCTTTTTACCACATTACCGTACGACAGACCATTTATTCACCCTACACACCCTAACAAATTCCATCCTGAAATCGTTGCCCTAGAGCACACAAAAAACAATACATATCTCGGCCTAAACATCAGTGCCACATGTGACTTCCACAAAGCTGTGAAAGATCTGAGAGACAAGGCAAGGAGGGCATTTTATGCCGTCAAAAGGAACATAAAATTCAACATTATTTAGGATCTGGCTAAAAATACTTGAAATATTTATAGAACCCATTTCCCTTTATTGTTGTGAGGTCTGGGGTCCACTCACCAACCAATAATTCACGAAATGGGACAAACACCAAATTGAGACTCTGCATGCAGAATTCTGCAAAAATATCCTCAGTGTAGAACTTAAAACACCAAATAATGCATGCAGAGCAGAATTCGGCCAATATCTGCTAATTATCTTGTTTGGGATAGGGGGCAGCATTTTCACTTTTGGATGAATAGCGTGCCCAGAGTGAACTGCCTCCTACTCAGTCCCAGATGCTAATATATGCATATTATTATTAGTATTGGATAGTAAACACTCTGAAGTTTCTAAAACTGGTTGAATGATGTCTGTGAGTATAAAACAGAACTCATATGGCAGGCAAAAACCTGAGAAAAAATCCAAACAGGAAGTGTGAAATCTGAGGTTTGTAGTTTTTGAACTGACCCCTAGCGAATACACAGTGGGATATGGGTTATTTTGCACGTCCTAAGGCTTCCACTAGACGGCAAACGTCTTTAAAACGTTGTTTCAGGCTGCTCATGTGAAGGGGGGCCGGATGGTAGTTGTTTGACTAAGGGGTCTGCCTACAGCCTCGTTCTCAGTCACGCGCTTTCACTTGAGAGGTAGCTCTCGTTCCATTGCTTTTCTACAGACAATGAAATTCCCCAGTTGGAACATTATTGAACTTTTATGATAAAAGCATCCTAAAGATTGATTCTATACTTAGTTTGACAAGTTTCTTCGACCTGTAATATAATTTTTTGAACGTTTTGTCCGAATGGACCAGATCGCAATTTTGGATTTGTTTACCAACGCCCTAACAAAAGATGCTATTGGACATAAATGGACATAAATGATAGACATTATCAAACAAAACAAGCATTTATTGTGGAACTGTGATTCCTGGGAGTGCATTCTGATGAAGAACATCAAAGGTAAGTGAATATTTATGATGCTATTTATGAATAATGTTGACTACCCAACATGGCGGATATTTCTCTGGCTGGTTTCAAATCAAATCAAATCAAATCAAAATGTATTTGTCACATACACATGGTTAGCAGATGTTAATGCGAGTGTAGCGAAATGCTTGTGCTTCTAGTTCCGACAATGCAGTGATAACCAACAAGTAATCTAACTAACAATTCCAAAACTACTGTCTTATACACAGTGTAAGGGGATAAAGAATATGTACATAAGGATATATGAATGAGTGATGGTACAGAGCAGCATACAGTAGATGGTATCGAGTACAGTATATACATATGAGATGAGTATGTAGACAAAGTAAACAAAGTGGCATAGTTAAAGTGGCTAGTGATACATGTATTACATAAGGATGCAGTCGATGATGTAGAGTACAGTATATACGTATGCATATGAGATGAATAATGTAGGGTAAGTAACATTATATAAGGTAGCATTGTTTAAAGTGGCTAGTGATATATTTACATAATTTCCCATCACTTCCCATTATTAAAGTGGCTGGAGTTGGGTCAGTGTCAATGACAGTGTGTTGGCAGCAGCCACTCAATGTTAGTGGTGGCTGTTTAACAGTCTGATGGCCTTGAGATAGAAGCTGTTTTTCAGTCTCTCGGTCCCAGCTTTGATGCACCTGTACTGACCTCGCCTTCTGGATGATAGCGGGGTGAACAGGCAGTGGTTCGAGTGGTTGATGTCCTTGATGATCTTTATGGCCTTCCTGTAACATCGGGTGGTGTAGGTGTCCTGGAGGGCAGGTATTTTGCCCCCGGTGATGCGTTGTGCAGACCTCACTACCCTCTGGAGAGCCTTACGGTTGGGCTCTGAGCGCCGTTCTCAGATTATGCTTTTTTCATAAAGTTTAACAAAAAATCTGACACAGCGGTTGCATTAAGGAGACGTGTATCTAAAGATCCATGTATAATAGTTGTATTTTCATCATTAGTCATTTAGGTCAACATTCGATCATTCAGAGATCCTCACTGAACTTCTGGAGAGAGTTTGCTGCACTGAAAGTAAAGGGGCTGAATAATTTTGCACGCCCAATTTTTCAGTTTTTGATTTGTTAAAAAAGTTTGAAATATCCAATAAATGTCGTTCCACTTCATGATTGTGTCCCACTTGTTGTTGATTCTTCACAAAAAATACAGTTTTATATCTTTGCTATACTCCAAAGGTTACCTAGTGTCAGGTCAGTGTGTAGAGCTGTGAAAAAATGGATTAAAAAGTCACATAATAAGTTCTATTACTACTCCTATATCCTAGTCCTTTACTAGTCCTATTACTAGTCCTATGTCCTAGTCTTATTACTAGTCCTATATCCTAGTCCTATATCCTAGTCATATATCATAGTCCTATTTCTAGTTCTATTACTAGTCCTATGTCCTAGTCCTTTACTAGTCCAATTACTAGTCCTATTACTAGTCCTATTACTAGCCCTATGTCCTAGTCTTATTACTAGTCCTATATCCTAGTCCTAAATCCTAGTCATATATCATAGTCCAATTTTCTAGTCATATTACTAGTTTTATGTCCTAGTTGTATTACTAGTCCTACATCCTAGTCCTATATCCTAGTCCTATTACTAGTCCTATATCCTAGTCCTATATCATAGTCTTATTACTAGTCCTATATCCTAGTCCTATATCCTAGTCCTATATCCTAGTCCTATAACCTAGTCCTATATCATAGTCATATAACCTAGTCATATATCCTAGTCCTATATCCTAGTCATATATCCTAGTCCTATATCCTAGTCCTATATCCTAGTCATATATCCTAGTCATATATCCTAGTCATATATCCTAATCATATATCCTAATCCTATATCCTAGTCCTATATCCTAGTCATATATCCTAGTCATATATCCTAGTCCTATATCCTAGTCCTATAACCTAGTCATATAACTTAGTCATATATCTTAGTCATATATCCTAGTCCTATATCATAGTCCTATATCCTAGTCCTATATCCTAGTCCTATATCCTAGTCATATATCCTAGTCATATATCCTAGTCATATATCCTAGTCATATTTCATGTTTTATCACTCTCTTCACCCCATCTTACTTATCTCTCCCAACATTTTAATTTGTATTCATACTTTTTTGCATTTGTATTCATGCTCTCTGTACTCAGTATACAACCACCCACCAGTGACTTAAGCTACTGATCCCCAGATCCAGAAAAACACACATTCAAGTTCTGCCGGCAATTCGTCCCACTCCTAAAATATAGGCTATATCCTATAAGCAAAGCGTAGCTCAAGGCAACGTGCAAGTGTCCTCTCTCATCATTCTTGCTGCTTCAAGTTCAGTAACCATACCTCTCTGGGCATGCGAGATCAGGTGCATATGTGGTCTCAATTAAATAGAGTAGGCTATAGCCTATGCATGTGCTTGAGAAGGGCAGTTATCTTTCCAAGGAAATGCCCTTCCTATATATGATTAAGCTATAGTTTACTACATGGCCTAGAAATAAATATTGATCACACATATTTGTTTCTGTCTGTAAACCATCCCATTCCTAAAGGGTAGGGTATATGCAATATGTAGCTCCAGAGACATTGCAAATGTCTGCTCTCTCTCCAACTATACAAGCTATGTCTAGCCTATTGGCTTATCTTATACACTGCTCAAAAAAAATAAAGGGAACACTAAAATAACACATCCTAGATCTGAATGAATGAAATATTCTTATTAAATACTTTTTTCTTTACATAGTTGAATGTGCTGACAACAAAATCACACAAAAATTATCAATGCAAATTTATCAACCCATGGAGGTCTGGATTTGGAGTCACACTCAAAATGAAAGTGGAAAACCACACTACAGGCTGATCCAACTTTGATGTAATGTCCTTAAAACAAGTCAAAATGAGGCTCAGTGGTGTGTGTGGCCTCCATGTGCCTGTATGACCTCCCTACAACGCCCGGGCATGCGCCTGATGAGGTGGCGGATGGTCTCCTGGGGGATCTCCTCCCAGACCTGGACTAAAGCATCAGCCAACTCCTGGACAGTCTGTGGTGCAACTTGGCGTTGGTGGATGGAGCGAGACATGATGTCCCAGATGTGCTCAATTGGATTCAGGTCTGGCGAACCGGCAGGCCAGTCCATAGCATCAATGCCTTCCTCTTGCAGGAACTGTTGACACACTCCAGCCACATGAGGTCTAGCATTGTCTTGCATTAGGAGGGCCAACCGCACCATCATATGGTCTCACAAGGGGTCTGAGGATCTCATCTCGGTACCTATTGGCAGTCAGGCTACCTCTGGCGAGCACATTGAGGGTTGTTTGGCCCCAAAGAAATGCCACCCCACACCATGACTGACCCACCTCCAAACTGGTCATGCTGAAGGATGTTGCAGGCAGCAGAACGTTCTCCACGGCGTCTCCAGACTCTGTCACGTCTGTCACATGTGCTCAGTGTGAACCTGCTTTCATCTGTGAAGAGCACAGGGCGCCAGTGGCGAATTTGCCAATCTTGGTGTTCTCTGGCAAATGCCAAACGTCCTGCACGGTGTTGGGCTGTAAGCACAACCCCCACCTGTGGATCGTCGGGCCCTCATACCACCCTCATGGAGTCTGTTTCTGACCTTTTGAGCAGACACATTCACATTGTGGCCTGCTGGAGGTCATTTTGCAGGGCTCTGGCAGTGCTCCTCCTGCTCCTCCTTGCACAAAGGCGGAGGTAGCGGTCCTGCTGCTGGGTTGTTGCCCTTCTACGGCCTCCTCCACATCTCCTGATGTACTGTTCTGTCTCCTGGTAGCGCCTCCATGCTCTGGACACTACGCTGACAGACACAGCAAACCTTCTTGCCACAGCTCGCATTGATGTCCCATCCTGGATGAGCTGCACTACCTGAGCCACTTGTGTGGGTTGTAGATTCCGTCTAATGCTACCACTAGAGTGAAAGCACCGCCAGCATTCAAAAGTGACCAAAACATCAGCCAGGAAGCATAGGAACTGAGAAGTGGTCTGTGGTCACCACCTGCAGAACCACTCCTTTATTGGGGGTGTCTTGCTAATTGCCTATAATTTCCACCTGTTGTCTATTCCATTTGCACAACAGCATGTGAAATGTATTGTCAATCAGTGCTGCTTCCTAAGTGGACAGTTTGATGTCACAGAGTGTGATTGACTTGGAGTTACATTGTGTTGTTTAAGTGTTCCCTTTATTTTTTGAGCAGTGTATATCCCAGTAATACCGCTAGCCTAATATAATGGGCCATGTGAGACTCCCTGGTAATTTAACCAATCTCTTATGGTTGGGTGTGGGACCTGTAGCTGCGGGTGGGATGAAGAAATCGGACTGCACAGACCTCCACATTGAGGCTCTCTCACACACACACACACACACACACACACACACACACACACACACACACACACACACACACACACACACACACACACACACACACACACACACACACACACACACACACACACACACACACACACACACACACACACACACACACACACACACACACACACACACACACACACACACACACACATCTGCAGGCAGGAGTGTGTGGAGCTGGGCAGTAAAAAGGCGTTGTTGCCAGATTGAAGCTTTTGGAAAGGAAACGGCACCATAAAGCACAGCCAGGGGCTCAGGCAATCAGCTCCTGCTATAGCAGTTAATGTCAGTGCGCCTCTGAAAAATGTCCCCCCTGGCTGTGGGGTTTGTTAATATCAGCGCACCCATGAGAAATGGCCCCCTCTACACAAGAGTAAGGTTAAAATCAGATCACTACTACTGAGAAATATGTGCTCTTCTGTAGGGGGTCAATATTGGTGAACTGGTGAAAAATGTCCCCAGTCACGCACAGGGCAAGGGGAGTGTTCAAATCAGCGCACCAATGAGATATTTTCCCTTACTCTCTGGGGAAAGATTGATATTGTCACAATAGAGAAAAATACTGTTCACGCTATCCTTTATGAAAAAAGGAAATCAAAGGGTTAATATCAGTCATGCTCTCTTTCTCCCCTTACCCATCTGTCTATCGCCTCCTTTGAATTTCATGCTGTCACAGTTACCAGCCCTTTCAAGCTTAACATCCTTATCATTTATCGCCCTCCAGGTCCCCTCGGAGAGTTCATCAATGAGCTTGATGCCTTGATAAGCTCCTTTCCTGAGGACGGCTCACCTCTCACAGTTCTGGGCGACTTTAACCTCCCCACGTCTACCTTTGACTCATTCCTCTCTGCCTCCTTCTTTCCACTCCTCTCCTCTTTTGACCTCACCCTCTCACCTTCCCCCCCTACTCACAAGGCAGGCAATACGCTCGACCTCATCTTTACTAGATGCTGTTCTTCCACTAACCTCATTGCAACTCCCCTCCAAGTCTCCGACCACTACCTTGTATCCTTTTCCCTCTCGCTCTCATCCAACACTTCCCACACTGCCCCTACTCGGATGGTATCGCGCCGTCCCAACCTTCGCTCTCTCTCCCCCGCTACTCTCTCCTCTTCCATCCTATCATCTCTTCCCTCTGCTCAAACCTTCTCCAACCTCCAACCTATCTCCTGATTCTGCCTCCTCAACCCTCCTCTCCTCCCTTTCTGCATCCTTTGACTCTCTATGTCCCCTATCTTCCAGGCCGGCTCGGTCCTCCCCTCCCGCTCCGTGGCTCGACGACTCATTGCGAGCTCACAGAACAGGGCTCCGGGCAGCCGAGCGGAAATGGAGGAAAACTCGCCTCCCTGCGGACCTGGCATCCTTTCACTCCCTCCTCTCTACATTTTCCTCCTCTGTCTCTGCTGCTAAAGCCACTTTCTACCACTCTAAATTCCAAGCATCTGCCTCTAACCCTAGGAAGCTCTTTGCCACCTTCTCCTCCCTCCTGAATCCCCCCCCCCTCCTCCCTCTCTGCAGATGACTTCGTCAACCATTTTGAAAAGAAGGTCGACGACATCCGATCCTCGTTTGCTAAGTCAAACGACACCGCTGGTTCTGCTCACACTGCCCTACCCTGTGCTCTGACCTCTTTCTCCCTCTCTCTCCAGATGAAATCTCGCGTCTTGTGACGGCCGGCCGCCCAACAACCTGCCCGCTCGACCCTATCCCCTCCTCTCTTCTCCAGACCATTTCCGGAGACCTTCTCCCTTACCTCACCTCGCTCATCAACTCATCCCTGACTGCTGGCTACGTCCCTTCCGTCTTCAAGAGAGAGAGAGTTGCACCCCTTCTGAAAAAACCTACACTCGATCCCTCCGATGTCAACAACTACAGACCAGTATCCCTTCATTTCTTTTCTCTCCAAAACTCTTGAACGTGCCGTCCTTGGCCAGCTCTCCCGCTATCTCTCTCAGAATGACCTTCTTGATCCAAATCAGTCAGGTTTCAAGACTAGTCATTCAACTGAGACTGCTCTTCTCTGTATCACGGAGGCGCTCCGCACTGCTAAAGCTAACTCTCTCTCCTCTGCTCTCATCCTTCTAGACCTATCGGCTGCCTTCGATACTGTGAGCCATCAGATCCTCCTCTCCACCGTCTCCGAGTTGGGCATCTCCGGCGCGGCCCACGCTTGGATTGCGTCCTACCTGACAGGTCGCTCCTACCAGGTGGCGTGGCGAGAATCTGTCTCCTCACCACGCGCTCTCACCACTGGTGTCCCCCAGGGCTCTGTTCTAGGCCCTCTCCTATTCTCGCTATACACCAAGTCACTTGGCTCTGTCATAACCTCACATGGTCTCTCCTATCATTGCTATGCAGATGACACACAATTAATCTTCTCCTTTCCCCCTTCTGATGACCAGGTGGTGAATCGCATCTCTGCATGTCTGGCAGACATATCAGTGTGGATGACGGATCACCACCTCAAGCTGAACCTCGGCAAGACGGAGCTGCTCTTCCTTCCGGGGAAGGACTGCCCGTTCCATGATCTCGCCATCACGGTTGACAACTCCATTGTGTCCTCCTCCCAGAGCGCTAAGAACCTTGGCGTGATCCTGGACAACACCCTGTCGTTCTCAACTAACATCAAGGCGGTGGCCCGTTCCTGTAGGTTCATGCTCTACAACATCCGCAGAGTACGACCCTGCCTCACACAGGAAGCGGCGCAGGTCCTAATCGAGGCACTTGTCATCTCCCGTCTGGATTACTGCAACTCGCTGTTGGCTGGGCTCCCTGCCTGTGCCATTAAACCCCTACAACTCATCCAGAACGCCGCAGCCCGTCTGGTGTTCAACCTTCCCAAGTTCTCTCACGTCACCCCGCTCCTCCGCTCTCTCCACTGGCTTCCAGTTGAAGCTCGCATCCGCTACAAGACCATGGTGCTTGCCTACGGAGCTGTGAGGGGAACGGCACCTCAGTACCTCCAGGCTCTGATTAGGCCCTACACCCAAACAAGGGCACTGCGTTCATCCACCTCTGGCCTGCTCGCCTCCCTACCACTGAGGAAGTACAGTTCCCGCTCAGCCCAGTCAAAACTGTTCGCTGCTCTGGCTCCCCAATGGTGGAACAAACTCCCTCACGACGCCAGGACAGCGGAGTCAATCACCACCTTCCGGAGACACCTGAAACCCCACCTCTTTAAGGAATACCTAGGATAGGATAAAGTAATCCTTCTCACCTCCCCCCCCCTTAAAAGATTTAGATGCACTATTGTAAAGTGGCTGTTCCACTGGATGTCATAAGGTGAATGCACCAATTTGTAAGTCGCTCTGGATAAGAGCGTCTGCTAAATGACTTAAATGTAAATGTAAATGTAAACTATTAGTACCCATATTTTTCTATTAGCCATGAGTGAAAGTATACTAACAATGTGTACACCACAGAAATGGTCTCTCTGTAAGGCAAGGTAAGGGTTAACAGTATTGTGCTGATGTGACGTTAGAATGTTAGCGTGATGCATCTATCCCGGCCTCAGTCTCTCTGTGTGTCCCTGTAGAGGAGACAAGACATGCAGCCCACACAAAAGGACCTTGGGATGGCTCAATTAAGCACACACAGCGTAGCATAGTGTGGTGTAGCTGCAAGCATAAGGGAATAAAGCCTAGAATTACCAATACCAAAGGTAGCGAAGCCAAATGTAGTCGTGAGCATAAGGCAAATCATTAGCATGGAAACAGTTAGCGTAGCCTAGCTCTTAGCCACAGGCATAGACTTCTGTGACAGGGGAACAAGCATTAGAATTAGCATGGACGTACGGGAATAAAGTCAGGCATTAGCATGGCAACAGTTAGCATAGCCTAGCCGCAGGCATACTGTAGAAGGGGAACAAGGAGGGGTATTAGCATGGGTTGACACGGTTAGCTGGCATTTCCATTCATGACGTATGCCCTCTGGGTCTGCCCTCCAGACCAGCCAGATTGGCTTACAGGACTGCAGAGCACTGCCAGCCTGTGCGGTGCCATGCTGATAAGCAGTTGCTAGCTATCTCACACACACACACCACTTATTTCCCTCCTTTCTCCTCCCCTCCCTCCCTTCAACCTTCCCCTCCCTTATCCTCCCTTGTCTGTCTCTCTCCTCCTCCCTTCCCTCCCTTCCCTTCTCCTCCCTTGTCTCCCACCCCTCCCTTGTCTTGTCTTGTCTTCCCTTACCATCTCCCTTCTCCTTCCTTCTACCCACCCCTCCCTCTCCTCCCTTCTCCTCCCTTCTACCTTCCCCTCCCTTCTCCTCCCTTCCCTTCTCCTCCCTCCCCTCCCTTCCCTTTCCCTCCCTTCTCCTCCCTTCCCTTCTCTCTTTCCTATCTTTTCTCCCTACTCCTCCCTTGTCTCCCTTATCTTCCTTATCTCCCTCCCTTCTCCTCCCTTCTTCCTCCCTCCCCTCCCTTGTCTCCTTTCTCCTCCTTTTTCCTTCCTTCTCCTCGTTTCTCCTCCCTTTCTACCTTCCCCTCCATTCTCCTTCCTTCCCTTATTCCTTCTCCCTTCTCCTCCCTTTCCCCTCCTCTCTTTACATCCCTTCTCCCCCTTCCCCTACCCCTTCCCTTTTCCTCCCTTTTCTCCCTTCTCCTCTCTTATCTCCTACCTTCTCCTTCCTTCTCCTACCTTCTCTCCCCTCCCTTCCCTTCTCCTCCCTTATCTCCTTTCTCCTACCTTCTCCCCCCTTTCCCCCCCTTCCACTCCCTTCTCCTCCCTTCTCCTCCCTTCTTCTCCAGTCTCCTTCCTTCTCTCCCTCCCCCTCCCTTCTACCTTCCCCTCAATTCTCCTCCGTTTCCTTATCTTCCCATCTCCTCCCTTGTCTCCCTACTTCTCCCTTGCCCCCCTTCCCCCTCTTCCCTTCTCCTCCCTTCCCTTTCTTCCTTCTCCTCCCTACTCCTCCCATCTCTCCCTACCCTTTCTTTCCCTTTTCTTCCCTTTTCCTCCCTTGTCTCCCTTCTCCTCCCTTGTCTCCTCCCTCTCCTACCTTCCCCTCCCTTCTCCACCCTTATCCTACCTTCTCCTCCCTTCTCCTCCCTTTTCTTCCCTTGTCTCCCTTCTCCTCCCTTGTCTCCTTTCTCCTACCTTCTCCTCCCTTCCACTCCCTTCTCCTCCCTTTTCCTACCTTCTACCTTCCCCTCCATCTCCTCCCATCTCCTCCTTTGTCTCCCTGCTTATCCCTTGTCTCCCTTCTCCTCCCTTCCCTTTTCTTCCTTCTTCTCCCTTCCCTTCTCTTCCTTCTCCTCCCTTCCCCTCCCTTCTACTTTCTCCTCCCTTCCCTTCTCTTCCTTCTCCTCCCTTCCCCTCCCTTCTACCTTCTCCTCCCTTCCCTTCTCTTCCTTCTCCTCCCTTCCCCTCCCTTCTACCTTCTCCTCCCTTCCCTTCTCTTCCTTCTCCTTCCTTTATTCCTTTCTTCTCCCTCTCTGCCATTCTCCTCCCTTCTGTTCTCTTCCCTTCTCTTCCATTTTATCCCCTCTCCTCCCTCCCCCCTTCTCCTCCCTTGTCTCCCCAGAGCTACTTGATCTGATCCATATTTCCTGACTGTAGCCGTTTTGCTGCCGCTGAAGGACATTGAGCGATATGTTCATTAAATGAGGTCGGCTGGGGAAAATGTGTAAGTAATTAGAGCGGCTTTTACAAAATTACAAAATGTCATCCCTGCACTAATGCCAGGGCGCTGGCAGCCGCTGCCATTCTCAATGAGGTCAGGGTGTACTCTTGGGCACATTCACATATGCACACACACAAATGATAGAGCTATCGTGGGTCTACTTTATGTGGTACAGTATGATTTGATTGGCAGAGGTGGGGCGAGGTGTAGGTGTACATCTCTTGTCAAGGTCAACATGGGTGTACATGAGTGTCCCTTCCACTCACTCCTTCCTCTCACTTCCACTCTCTCGATGCTCTCTCTCCCTCTCTCACCCAAACCCTCTACTGTACGTTCCCTCTGTCTCTCTCTCTCCCTCATTTCACTTTCTCCTAACAGCACAATCCACCACAATCCCTATTACAGTCTGATTAGAACCACAGGGAGAAGGCAGGGAGGGAGAGAGGGTACCCATATCCCAGCATGCCTTCTGGCATTCCACTCAGCCCTCTGCCCCCCTGGCTGGTCCAATCAGACTCCAGACTCCACATGAGGCATACATCCCCCCCTCCTCAATTTCTCCATTTACCCTCTTATACCTTCCTCTCCTCCTCTCTCCACTCCATTCCTCCTTATCTCCTCTTTTCTTTCTCCTTATCTCTCTCCTCAATTCCTCCATTTACCCTCTTATACCTTCCTCTCCTCCTCTCTCCACTCCATTCCTCCTTATCTCCTCTTTTCTTCCTTATCTCTCTCCTCAATTCCTCCATTTACCCTCTTATACCTTCCTCTCCTCCTCTCTCCACTCCATTCCTCCTTATCTCCTCTTTTCTTCCTCACCTCTCTCCTCAATTCCTCCATTTACCCTCTTATACCTTCCTCTCCCCCTCTCTCCACTCCATTCCTCCTTATCTCCTCTTTTCTTCCTCATCTCTCTCCTCAATTCCTCCATTTACCCTCTTATACCTTCCTCTCTCCACTCCATTCCTCCTTGTCTCCCCCTTTCTTCCTCCTTATCTCTCTCCTCCATTCCTCCACTCTCCTCTCCTCCTCTACTATCCTCACCCTTTCCGCTCTCCTCTCCTTCCCTTTCTCTCCCTCAGGTCACTCTATTAACATTGTCCAGAGCTGTGGCTCACTCTGTCCCTCTCCTGTACACACTGTGTGTGTAAACAACCTGGTGTTATGGTCCTAGATTTCTCCCTCTTCTGTTCCTCCGTTACTCCATTAGAGATTGATTGGCTTGCAATGAGATGCCCAGCACTGTTTATATGCTGTTATTTGGCCCAGTGTTGACCACATTACTGTTCGAGAGCAGAAGTATAGAGCCGCTCGAGGACTACTGTACACAGTGTGACACATAACGCTATAAAACTGTCTGAAACCAGAGATAACAAGACAAGACAAAATAAATGCTGGATATTGTAGGATCCGTGGAACCTTTCAGACATTTCTTTACATTAGAAAAAGAGGCACAAGGGATCCTTCTCTCATGCGGTAACATTAGTTTGATAGAATGCTTGTATCACAAAGCTCCAAATGCCTTTTAAAGTTTCACGGTGGTCGTGCCAGATTGATGCCAGCTTGATGTACAGCAGGTTTGAGAAAGGATGAGAAAAAATAAATAGAAGAGAGAGAGAAAAATGAGTAGAGCGAGGAGATAAACAACACTGACAAAGATAGACGGAGAAAGATGGGTCAGTTTTACCTGTGACACCTTGCGAACCACCTCCCCGCTGATCACCAGTCCCTGGACGAAGGAGCGTGCCGCCACAAATGTACGTGTCACCTTCAACTTGAGGTCTCGGGGGGTGTCACCAAAGGGTCGCAGCGTCTCCGACTGCTTGGACACACACTCCAGGTAGTCATCGCCTGCAATCATAATAACTTTATTCGTAAAACGCTCTTCATACAATACACAAGTGATAGCTAAAGCAATATAACGGCCTCACATAGTTAAGAATAAAAGTTGAAATCATACAAGATGAAATTCATGAAAATATTTACCAAGGTTGGGGTGAATTCAATTTCAATGCAAGAGTTTGGAAAAAGCAGCATTTATTTTCAATGGAGATTTCGAAAGTTGAACATTTCAAAGAACTTATTTAAGTTCAATGTGTAATGTTTACGTACCTATGAGATACCGTCCATTGGCTCCCTTGAACATCCTCTCCAGCAGGCGGGCCCAGAACTCGTTGAGCGCCTCCTCTATGTTAACGCTGGAACCACGGTAGTACCGTCTCAGCTCTGTGTACAGGTCAGAGAACACGCGGGTGTTCTGGGTGTACAGGGAACCCAGCGCCGGAGGATACGACTGCTGCAGGACACCCTCAGAACGGTTCAGCAACTCCAGGAGGTAACCTGGAATGAGACAGGAAACGGGACATGTTCAACAGTGTTAAACAGTTGAATTTAGTTTTTTTCTTCATGTAATTCTTATTATGAAATGGATACATTTCCAGGGGGAAGCAAACAAAATGCAAGAATGAAAGAGTATCATTTCCCTTTAATGTTTTTGTATTTTTTTCTGGCGACAAACAACAGCAGCGCTGTTTCCTATAATACCGTTTAGTGTAGCTTAGCTGTGAGGGCTGGGGCTCTGTCTCATTGCTTTGTACTGCATATGAAATATGCCACTGAGATGAACCCAGAGAGGAAGTGTTTAAATGTATTCTGAGGCAGGATGGGATGTGCAGGGGAAGATAATGTTGCCATCCAAATAAAACGCACTGAGTGGGATATAGAGAGATTCTCTAACATACACTTACATTGTGCAGACACACACACACTTAAACCCTAACACAAACAGACACAGGCCTGCAGAGACACACACTTAAAACCTAACACAAACAGACACAGGCCTGCAGAGACACACACTCAAACCCTAACACAATCATACACAGGCCTGCAGAGACACACACTCAAACCCTAACACAAACAGACACAGGCCTGCAGAGACACACACTCAAACCCTAACACAAACAGACACAGGCCTGCAGAGACACACACTCAAACCCTAACACAAACAGACACAGGCCTGCAGAGACACACACTCAAACCCTAACACAAACAGAGACAGGCCTGCAGAGACACACACACTCAAACCCTAACACAAACAGACACAGGCCTGCAGAGACACACACTCAAACCCTAACACAAACAGACACAGGCCTGCAGAGACACACACTCAAACCCTAACACAAACAGACACAGGCCTGCAGAGACACACACTCAAACCCTAACACAAACAGAGACAGGCCTGCAGAGACACACACACTCAAACCCTAACACAAACAGACACAGGCCTGCAGAGACACACACTCAAACCCTAACACAAACAGAGACAGGCCTGCAGAGACACACACACTCAAACCCTAACACAAACAGACACAGGCCTGCAGAGACACACACTCAAACCCTAACACAAACAGAGACAGGCCTGCAGAGACACACACACTCAAACCCTAACACAAACAGAGACAGGCCTGCAGAGACACACACACTCAAACCCTAACACAAACAGAGACAGGCCTGCAGAGACACACACTCAAACCCTAACACAAATAGACACAGGCCTGCAGAGACACACACTCAAACCCTAACACAAACAGAGACAGACCTGCAGAGACACACACTCAAACCCTAACACAAACAGACACAGGCCTGCAGAGACACACACTCAAACCCTAACACAAACAGAGACAGACCTGCAGAGACACACACT
Organism: Oncorhynchus keta; assembly: GCF_023373465.1. Classification (NCBI taxonomy): domain Eukaryota; kingdom Metazoa; phylum Chordata; class Actinopteri; order Salmoniformes; family Salmonidae; genus Oncorhynchus; species Oncorhynchus keta. The sequence continues at coordinate 20,128,233 of NC_068435.1, read as the reverse complement.
CAAACCCTAACACAAACAGAGACAGGCCTGCAGAGACACACACTCAAACCCTAACACAAACAGACACAGGCCTGCAGACATACACACTCAAACCCTAACACAAACAGACACAGGCCTGCAGACATACACACTCAAACCCTAACACAAACAGAGACAGGCCTGCAGAGACACACACACTCAAACCCTAACACAAACAGAGACAGACCTGCAGAGACACACACTCAAACCCTAACACAAACAGAGACAGGCCTGCAGAGACACACACACTCAAACCCTAACACAAACAGACACAGGCCTGCAGAGACAGAGACAGGCCTGCAGAGACACACACACTCAAACCCTAACACAAACAGAGACAGGCCTGCAGAGACACACACACTCAAACCCTAACACAAACAGAGACAGGCCTGCAGAGACACACACTCAAACCCTAACACAAATAGACACAGGCCTGCAGAGACACACACTCAAACCCTAACACAAACAGAGACAGACCTGCAGAGACACACACTCAAACCCTAACACAAACAGACACAGGCCTGCAGAGACACACACACTCAAACCCTAACACAAACAGAGACAGACCTGCAGAGACACACACTCAAACCCTAACACAAACAGAGACAGGCCTGCAGAGACACACTCAAACCCTAACACAAACAGACACAGGCCTGCAGACATACACACTCAAACCCTAACACAAACAGACACAGGCCTGCAGAGACACACACTCAAACCCTAACACAAACAGAGACAGGCCTGCAGAGACACACACACTCAAACCCTAACACAAACAGACACAGGCCTGCAGAGACACACACTCAAACCCTAACACAAACAGAGACAGGCCTGCAGAGACACACACACTCAAACCCTAACACAAACAGACACAGGCCTGCAGAGACACAAACCCTAACACAAACAGAGACAGGCCTGCAGAGACACACACACTCAAACCCTAACACAAACAGAGACAGGCCTGCAGAGACACACACACTCAAACCCTAACACAAACAGAGACAGGCCTGCAGAGACACACACTCAAACCCTAACACAAACAGACACAGGCCTGCAGAGACACACACTCAAACCCTAACACAAACAGAGACAGGCCTGCAGAGACACACACTCAAACCCTAACACAAACAGACACAGGCCTGCAGAGACACACACACTCAAACCCTAACACAAACAGAGACAGACCTGCAGAGACACACACTCAAACCCTAACACAAACAGAGACAGGCCTGCAGAGACACACACTCAAACCCTAACACAAACAGACACAGGCCTGCAGACATACACACTCAAACCCTAACACAAACAGAGACAGGCCTGCAGAGACACACACTCAAACCCTAACACAAACAGAGACAGGCCTGCAGAGACACACACTCAAACCCTAACACAAACAGACACAGGCCTGCAGAGACACACACACTCAAACCCTAACACAAACAGAGACAGGCCTGCAGAGACACACACACAAACCCTAACACAAACAGACACAGGCCTGCAGACACACACACACACAAACGCAGAGAGCAACATAAACAGCAGACAAACCCAGTCCTTCTGGAATGGGACTCCCAGCCAGTCAGTACCATGGCTCTGGCCAAAAACACACTACACAATAACAGGCTGGGCTGCGACTGCACTGTTTAAGAATACATTTTCACTGCGTCGTCTTTAATGTGTGTGTGTGTGCAACGTTTTCTTTGAAGACGTTCTTATCTACTTCCTGCCCGCCATGCTCTCCAGATGGGGAGAGGAATCACTGAGCCTCTATGAGAATTCCCTTAGCTCAGCACTAATATCTCTCTCTCTCTCTCTCTCTCTCTCTCTCTCTCTCCCTCTCTCTCTCCCTGCCTCCCTCTCACTCTCACACACACAAGCACAAACAGAGACTTGAAAATGGATTTGAACACACTCAACCACACACATACACACCCAGCAAACATTCACCACACACATCCAGTACGCAGACACACTGCCTGAAGACGATCCAACAGTGTTGAATATGTTACGTAATATAATGTTAAAGCTCACACTGACCCAACCGCACTGCATTATCTAAGCAGGGCCTTGTCACTAAGCAGGGCCTTGTCACTAAGCAGGGCCTTGTCACTAAGCAGGGCCTTGTCACTAAGCAGGGTCTTGTCACTAAGCAGGGCCTTGTCACTAAGCAGGGCCTTGATGATGTCACTATTCTAAAACAAATTAATTAAACATTATAATAATGAACCATCAAATTCTTATCAGGAGAGGAATAAGACAGGAATATATGCTGTGTTGCTGGGGACTGATTGTAAACATTACAGAAAGAAAGACTCCTAGTTAAAGCCAACGCGACCAGAAATAATGGCTAGAGGCGAAGGAAGCGAGTGTTTAATGAAAGTAGTGAATCACAGAAAGTCTGTACTGATAATGGACTTTGTTATGGTGAAGTTTCAGTCTAGGACTATCTGGGAGACTAAGTGTTTAAATAAGCTCAGTTAACCCAGAACTAAAGTCAGGTGTTAAAGGGGTTAAGAACTTTCTGATTTAGCCTCCGTTTCAATTCTCATTAGGAAATGTGACTGAGAACAAGATTTGGGTCATGGAGGCGTGCTTTATGTGTGTGTGTGTGTGTGTGTGTGTGTGTGTGTGTGTGTGTGTGTGTGTGTGTGTGTGTGTGTGTGTGTGTGTGTGTGTGTGTGTGTGTGTGTGTGTGTGTGTGTGTGTGTGTGTGTGTGTATGTGTGTGTGTGTGTGTGTTCGAACGTGCTTTCACTCGGCCAAAACAGCACACAGTTACAGTCACTCACCCTTCTAAATAACTTGAAACCATCTAACCAGGTATTTGTGTCTGGAAGTAGCCTAGACTAACTAGCAAGCAAGCCAACTTATTTAGTCAATTAGCTTTAGCCGGCTGGTGTGTGACCGTGACAAAGTTGATATTGGAAAGTGTATCTCTGGGCTCGTTAGGGACCGTCAATAAATTATAACATTTACATGGGACAATATTCTGATGTTGCACATATTTTAGTTTACTCATCAAATGCTTAAAATATTTGGTTAGAGTTTTACAATTTGGAGCTATTGACATTTAAAAATATTGTCCCATGTACATTGTGTAGGGATATCGAATGTCAAACCAAATTGACCATGGGCATTACATCGGGTCATGTGCAGCTGCGCTCTTAATTGATGATTATTTTGGTGCTGCCAGCTCTAGACAGGATTGAAATAACTCCAACCCAATTAAAACTGTTACAGAACCCTTCATTCCGTGACATACCATTTTCCATAATTATCTTACAAATCTCTGTTTTGGACAAGACTGACTTTATGACCAAAATGATTTAATTTACGCTTTGTACTCAATTTTGACACTACAATAAATGTTTCTGACTCATATCGAATCCACATAGGCCATTTTATATGAGAGAAGTTGTTTATTGCCTTCAGTTGCTCTTTAAGTTCTGGGTCCATGGATGTTAATAAGGATCTGACCCTTTCTTTCAATTTTTGCCTAAAATAATATTCCCAAATCTGACTGCCTGTAGTTCAGGACCTGAAGCAGGAATGTGCATATGCTTGATACCATTTGAAAGGAAACACTTTGAAGTTTGTGGAAATGTGAAATGAATGTAGGAGAATACAACACATTAGAGCTGCTAAAAGAAAATACAAACAAAAACACATGCATTTTAATTTTTTTTTAATCCATCATCTTTGAAATGCAAGAGAAGGGCCATTATGTAATATTACAGTTTAGGCGCAATTCAGATTTTGATCACTAGATGGAAGCAGTGTGCGTGCAAAGTTTCAGATTGATCCAGTGAAGCGTTGCGATACTGTACAATATTTTGTATCAAGTCAGCCCAAATGTGCCCAAATGGTGAATTGATACATTTTCAAGTATTTTCAAGATAACTATATGGTAATATATTTGTTTTGTTTACACACTCCCAGGAATGTCATACATGATGGATCATTAGCTTATACACTAACTTTCACACATCTAGATGGCTGGGTGGGGTGGGTGTGGAGCCAGAGACAGCAGGGGCTCAAACTGTATATCCCAGTTCCTACATTTGAATTTAAAAATAAATTCATTTTATCAGACAAAACTATGCTACATTTTATTTCTGTCTGGTACCCTCAGGATGACAAATCAGAGCATTATTACTGAATGTAAGTACATTATTTTCCTTCAGAGGTAATGTATCAAGCCATTTGCCTTGATACAAGTGTTTTGTTGTTGACTGTAATAGCTACTGTAAATTGGACACTTCAGTTAGATTAACAATAATTTAATCTTTCTGCCCATATAAAACATATCTATGTCCTAGAAATGTTGCTGTTACATACAACGTCATGCTAATCACATTAGCGCACATTAGATCAACCGTCCCGGTATAGGGACACCGATCCAGTTTAGAGAAAAAAGAAAGAAGGAGGATCGGAACAGGAAATACGAATGATGCCTGTGAACACCTGTGAAATCGTGATTTGTCCAAATAACCAGTGGTGAAAAACCCAAGCACCGGAACTAATGCTGCTCACTATTTCACTTATCGCATTGTATCATGACAGATCTACCATTTATGTTTACATAGTCTGTCCACGAGAGATTATGTATAAGCAACTAATGTGTATCTTAGCATTGCACAAAAAAAATGGTTTCGTATTCAACCAAAGGCCTACGCAGTGGACAGCTGGGTGGCCGAGGGCAAGCCAGAACCAGAGACACAGACACAGTGAGAAGCCCTAGGGCCATCAACACCTTCATCCCTGGCAACTACCTGAAAGCTCAGGGCCAAACAAACACAGAACCATCCAGTTATATTCCAGGCCTTTCCGTGCAGAGCAAAGTGCTTGGTCGGTGTGGTTCTGACTGGATGACAGATCGTTCCCCTGCCACCTGACCAGATGCCAGTCAGACAGACGTATCCAGACCTCTGTGCCTGTTAGGATTAGCCCGGAGTGACGTTCTGCTGTCACACACACACATGCACGCCTACGTGCACACACGCAAGCGCACGTAGGCAGGGACGCAGGCAGACACACTCATACACTACATGGCCAAACGTATGTGGACACCTGTTAGTCGAACATCTCATTCCAAAATAATGGGTATTAATATGGAGTTGGTCCTCCCTTTGCTTCTATAACATCCTCCAGTCTTCTGGGAAGGTTGTCTTAGCTGGGTTGACAGCGTATGACAGGAGCAGACTGTTGCTGTGGCTGTACTGTTGTCTTAGCTGGGTTGACAGGAGCAGACTGTTTCTGTGGCTGTACTGTTGTCTTAGCTGGGTTGACAGGAGCAGACTGTTGCTGTGGCTGTACTGTTGTCTTAGCTGGGTTGACAGGAGCAGACTGTTGCTGTGGCTGTACTGTTGTCTTAGCTGGGTTGACAGGAGCAGACTGTTGCTGTGGCTGTACTGTTGTCTTAGCTGGGTTGACAGGAGCAGACTGTTGCTGTGGCTGTACTGTTGTCTTAGCTGGGTTGACAGGAGCAGACTGTTGCTGTGGCTGTACTGTTGTCTTAGCTGGGTTGACAGGAGCAGACTGTTGCTGTGGCTGTACTGTTGTCTTAGCTGGGTTGACAGGAGCAGACTGTTGCTGTGGCTGTACTGTTGTCTTAGCTGGGTTGACAGGAGCAGACTGTTGCTGTGGCTGTACTGGTGTCTTAGCTGGGTTGACAGCGTATGACAGGAGCAGACTGTTGCTGTGGCTGTACTGTTGTCTTAGCTGGGTTGACAGGCGCAGACTTTTGCTGTGGCTGTACTGTTGTCTTAGCTGGGTTGACAGCGTATGACAGGAGCAGACTTGCTGTGGCTGTACTGTTGTCTTAGCTGAGTTGACAGCGTATGACAGGAGCAGACTGTTGCTGTGGCTGTACTGTTGTCTTAGCTGGGTTGACAGGAGCAGACTGTTGCTGTGGCTGTACTGTTGTCTTAGCTGGGTTGACAGCGTATGACAGGAGCAGACTGTTGCTGTGGCTGTACTGTTGTCTTAGCTGGGTTGCAAGACAGGTCAGCTGGGTTGAAGGACAATGTTGCTGTGGCTGTACTGTTGTCTTATTTAAAGGAGCAGACTTTTACCTTGAGCTGGGTTGACAGGAGCCGACATCAGCATTATTGACTTGTCTTAGCTCTCCGGTAACACTGTTGCTTTTAATGTTGTCTTAACCAAAGGAGCAGACTGGATGATTGAAGCTTGAATCACAGCCTAAAATGTAGTCTAAAATAGAGTTGGAAAGAGTTGGAAAATTCATGCTTTGGTTAATAGTCTGTGCATAGTTTTAAACATACAGTACAACAGCGTGAATCGCAGTCAGATAGATGTTTGTTATCCTTTAGATAAGATACGTACATGGGTATGTTGAAAAGTTGACAGCGTAGATTTACAGACTGGGTGGCTGATGAGTGTTTAGTAAGACTCTCTTACTGTGTCTTAGCTGGGTTGAGGGACAGGAGCAGACCTGTGGCTTCTCTGCTGTGGTGACTAATGATGATCATTTAAAGGTAATTTTACCATTGAGCCGACATCAGCATTATTGACTTGCGCTCTCCGGTAACACTGTCTTTTAATGGTGCATAACCAAAAAAGGATGATTGAATTGAATCACAGCCTAAAATAGTCTAAAATAGAGTTGGAAAGAGTTGGAAAATTCATGCTTTGGTTAATAGTCATGCATAGTTTTAAACATACAGTACAACAGCGTGAATCGCAGTCAGATAATGTTTGTTATCCTTTAGATAAGATACGTACATGGGTATGTTGAAAATCCTAGAGATTTACAACAGGGTGAGTGATGAGTGTTTAGTAATCTCTTACTGTGCCATAGGGCAACCAGTCCCTTCTCTGCTGTGGTGACTAATGATGATCATTAACATGACATGTGTATGTGTGTGTGTGTGTGTGTGTGTGTGTGTGTGTGTGTGTGTGTGTGTGTGTGTGTGTGTGTGTGTGTGTGTGTGTGTGTGTGTGTGTGTGTGTGTGTGTGTGTGTGTGTGTGTGTGTGTGTGTGTGTGTGTGTGTGTGTGTGTGTGTGTGTGTGTGTGTGTGTGTGTGTGTGTGTGTGTGTGTGTGTGTGTGTGTGTGTGTGTGTGTGTGTGTGTGTGTGTGTGTGTGTGTGTGTGTGTGTGTGTGTGTGTGTGTGTGAGCATGCGTGCAAATGTGTGTACGTGTGTGTATGTCCTTGCTCTTCCATTTTCTCTCTCAGGGGCCCCAGAGGAACCACAATCTAACGCTCCATCCTCCCCTCATCCCCCTCTCCCCCCTCATCCCCATCCCCTCATCAGCAAGATGACTTCCAGGTTGAAGCAGGGGTTCAGGGCTGAGCATCCCCATTGTCAGAGCTTCAGGTTGGGGTGACCTGGGGGATATGCACACTAGGGCTATAGACTACTCTATACTGAACATATGCTAACATGATAACCCATACATAATGTTAAATTAGTAATAATATTTCACATTAAATTAATAACACAGACTTCTACGTAATCTGTTTTGGTACCTCTAGACCAATTCAGACTGCTGATTTGAGGACCTTTTTGATGAAAAATGTGTTTCTTTTCAATGATCCTGTTTTTCATTTCGTATTTGATGTGTATCTTTGTAACCCCAGTCATACACGGTTCTCTCTGCTACCACACGGCAAGCGGTACCGGAGAGCAGTCTCGGTCCAAAATGCTTCTTAACAGCTTCTACCCCCAAGCCGTAAGACTCCTGAACAATTAATCAAATGGCCACCGGACTATTTTTTATTTTGTTTTTTATTTTACCTTTATTTAACCAGGCAAGTCAGTTAAGAACACATTCTTATTTTCAATGACGGCCTGGGAACAGTGGGTTAACTGCCTGTTCAGGGGCAGAACGACAGATTTGTACCTTGTCAGCTCAGGGGTTTGAACTTGCAACCTTCCGGTTACTAGTCCAACGCTCTAACCACTAGGCTACGCTGCCGGGGCCTGCCGGGGCCTTACATTGTGTCCCGCCACTCCCCCCTTCTTTTACGCTGCTGCTACTCTCTGTTTATTATCTATGCATAGTCACTTTAACTATACCTACATGTACATATTACCTCAATTAGCCCGACTAACCGGGGCTCCCGCACATTGACTCTGTACCGGTATCACCTGTATATACCCTCACTAATGTTATTTTGACTGTCATTTTACAGTTTTGTTTTTATTTAGTATTTCTTTACTTATCTATTGTTTACCTAATACCTATTTTTACTTAAAAATTGCACTGATGGTTGGGGCTTGTATTCGGCGCACGTGACAAATAAACTTGGATTTTTATTTGATTTGAATTACAGGGCTCATTTGTGAAAGAGACATTGGTCTCAACTTGAATTCCTGTCAAAATGAAGGTTAAATAAAATACCATCTCTCTCTCTCTCTTTCTGACACACAAATACACCCATACACACAGTGAACCTGTGATAAGCCTGGTGTCTGTGTTCTGATGACTTTCTCCAGCAGCGAGAAGAGAATAAGGAATGGTTCCGTTTGTAATGATACGAAGTTGAACTAGTGGAACAGCTTGACATGTCTCTGGCTTGTTCTGACTCTCTCATTTCCTTTCTGTGTTTCTAATATTCACCCTTCATACATGTCTGCTGAAATCCATACACTCCCACCCATGTCTCAATACCAGCCAATTTGCTCAATCCACAAAAATGCGCACACACACACACACACACACACACACACACACACACACACACACACACACACACACACACACACACACACACACACACACACACACACACACACACACACACACACACACACACCACACACACACACACACACACACACACACACACACACACACACACACACACACACACACACACACACACACACACACACACACACACACGGTGTGCTCAGTATTTCTCAATAATGCTGTTGGTTCTATTTTTCACTCCTCCATACCTCTCCCTCTCTCTCTCTCCCTACCTCCGCTCACCCCTCTCTCTCTCTCTCTCCCTACCTCCGCTCACCCATCTCTCTCTCTCCCTACCTCCGCTCACCCCTCTCTCTCTCTCCCTACCTCCGCTCACCCCTCTCTCTCTCTCCCTACCTCCGCTCACCCCTCTCTCTCTCTCTCTCTCCCTACCTCCGCTCACCCCTCTCTCTCTCTCTCTCTCTCTCTCTCTCTCTCTCTCTCTCTCTCTCTCTCTCTCTCTCTCTCTCTCTCTCTCTCTCACTACCTCCGCTCACCCCTCTCTCCCTCTCTCTCCCCCTCTCTCTCTCTCTCTCTCTCTCTCCCTCCTCTATCTCTGATAAGCCCTGGCATTGTTGTGGGATTCTGTGCCTCTGTGTTTCAGAGTTAACGTTGATCCTCCTCCCGCTGCCAATAATTCCAACTGGAGGCTTACTGGGTCTACCCTGTACCACCTCTGTTCATTATTCCCTGATCCTGAACCAGCCTCTAACAGAGAGCTCAGTGGGGGATGTGCCACGGATACTCATTACATGCTGATCCTGAATCAGTTTCTCCCTCAGAGGGCTTACTGTGGTTCTGGCTATAAACAACTGATCTTGAATCAGTTTATGACACAGAGGGCTCAGAGTGCCCCATAAACACTGAGTGTACAAAATATTAGGAACAGAGCTTGGTGTGGCATATCTGGACCAGCTTATTGAAGGCTGATCCCAAATCAGCCAGATCTGATTACTCTAACATTTGTATAGAATACACATTATGGACATTGTTACCACTGAGCTGAATCCAGAGAGGTTTGTGTGTTTTTGTGCTTGTACATTTACATTTAAGTCATTTAGCAGACGCTCTTATCCAGAGCCTTATGACATCCAGTGGAACAGCCACTTTACAATAGTGCATCTAAATCTTAAAGGGGGGGTGAGAAGGATTACTTATCCTATCCTAGGTATTCCTTAAAGAGGTGGGGTTTCAGGTGTCTCCGGAAGGTGGTGATTGACTCCGCTGTCCTGGCGTCGTGAGGGAGTTTGTTCCACCATTGGGGGGCCAGAGCAGCGAACAGTTTTGACTGGGCTGAGCGGGAACTGTACTTCCTCAGTGGTAGGGGGCGAGCAGGCCAGAGGTGGATGAATGCAGTGCCCTTGTTTGGGTGTAGGGCCTGATCAGAGCCTGGAGGTACTGAGGTGCCGTTCCCCTCACAGCTCCGTAGGCAAGCACCATGGTCTTGTAGCGGATGCAAGCTTCAACTGGAAGCCAGTGGAGAGAGCGGAGGAGCGGGGTGACGTGAGAGAACTTGGGAAGGTTGAACACCAGACGGGCTGCGGCGTTCTGGATGAGTTGTAGGGGTTTAATGGCACAGGCAGGGAGCCCAGCCAACAGCGAGTTGCAGTAATCCAGACGGGAGATGACAAGTGCCTGGATTAGGACCTGCGCCGCTTCCTGTGTGAGGTCGGCAGGGTCGTACTCTGCGGATGTTGTAGAGCATGAACCTACAGGAACGGGCCACCGCCTTGATGTTAGTTGAGAACGACAGGGTGTTGTCCAGGATCACGCCAAGGTTCTTAGCGCTCTGGGAGGAGGACACAATGGAGTTGTCAACCGTGATGGCGAGATCATGGAACGGGCAGTCCTTCCCGGGAGGAAGAGCAGCTCCGTCTTGCCGAGGTTCAGCTTGAGGTGGTGATCCGTCATCCACACTGATATGTCTGCCAGACATGCAGAGATGCGATTCGCCACCTGGTCATCAGAAGGGGGAAAGGAGAAGATTAATTGTGTGTCGTCTGCATAGCAATGATAGGAGAGACCATGTGAGGTTATGACAGAGCCAAGTGACTTGGTGTATAGCGAGAATAGGAGATGGCCTAGAACAGAGCCCTGGGGGACACCAGTGGTGAGAGCGCGTGGTGAGGAGACAGATTCTCGCCACGCCACCTGGTAGGACCGACCTGTCAGGTAGGACGCAATCCAAGCGTGGGCCGCGCCGGAGATGCCCAACTCGGAGAGGGTGGAGAGGAGGATCTGATGGTTCACAGTATCGAAGGCAGCCGATAGGTCTAGAAGGATGAGAGCAGAGGAGAGAGAGTTAGCTTTAGCGGTGCGGAGCGCCTCCGTGATACAGAGAAGAGCAGTCTCAGTTGAATGACTAGTCTTGAAACCTGACTGGTTTGGATCAAGAAGGTCATTCAGAGAGAGATAGCGGGAGAGCTGGCCAAGGACGGCACGTTCAAGAGTTTTGGAGAGAAAAGAAAGAAGGGATACTGGTCTGTAGTTGTTGACATCGGAGGGATCGAGTGTAGGTTTTTTCAGAAGGGGTGCAACTCTCGCTCTCTTGAAGACGGAAGGGACATAGCCAGCGGTCAGGGATGAGTTGATGAGCGAGGTGAGGTAAGGGAGAAGGTCTCCGGAAATGGTCTGGAGAAGAGAGGAGGGGATAGGGTCAAGCGGGCAGGTTGTTGGGCGGCCGGCCGTCACAAGACGCGAGATTTCATCTGGAGAGAGAGGGGAGAAAGAGGTCAGAGCACAGGGTAGTAGGGCAGTGTGAGCAGAACCAGCGGTGCCGTTTGACTTAGCAAACGAGGATCGGATGTCGTCGACCTTCTTTTCAAAATGGTTGACGAAGTCATCTGCAGAGAGGGAGGAGGGAGGGGGATTCAGGAGGGAGGAGAAGGTGGCAAAGAGCTTCCTAGGGTTAGAGGCAGATGCTTGGAATTTAGAGTGGTAGAAAATGGCTTTAGCAGCAGAGACAGAGGAGGACAATGTAGAGAGGAGGGAGTGAAAGGATGCCAGGTCCGCAGGGAGGCGAGTTTTCCTCCATTTCCGCTCGGCTGCCCGGAGCCCTGTTCTGTGAGCTCGCAATGAGTCGTCGAGCCACGGGGCGGGAGGGGAGGACCGAGCCGGCCTGGAGGATAGGGGACATAGAGAGTCAAAGGATGCAGAAAGGGAGGAGATGAGGGTTGAGGAGGCAGAATCAGGAGATTGGTTGGAGAAGGTTTGAGCAGAGGGAAGAGATGATAGGATGGAAGAGGAGAGAGTAGCGGGGGAGAGAGCGAAGGTTGGGACGGCGCGATACCATCCGAGTAGGGGCAGTGTGGGAGGTGTTAGATGAGAGCGAGAGGGAAAAGGATACAAGGTAGTGGTCAGAGACTTGGAGGGGAGTTGCAATGAGGTTAGTGGAAGAACAGCATCTAGTAAAGATGAGGTCGAGCGTATTGCCTACCTTGTGAGTAGGGGGAAGGTGAGAGGGTGAGGTCAAAAGAGGAGAGGAGTGGAAAGAAGGAGGCAGAGAGGAATGAGTCAAAGGTAGACGTGGGGAGGTTAAAGTCGCCCAGCACTGTGAGAGGTGAGCCGTCCTCAGGAAAGGAGCTTATCAAGGTATCAAGCTCATCGATGAACTCTCCGAGGGAACCTGGAGGGCGGTAAATGATAAGGATGTTAAGCTTGAAAGGGCTGGTAACTGTGACAGCATGGAATTCAAAGGAGGCGATAGACAGATGGGTAAGGGGAGAAAGAGAGAATGACCACTTGGAATGACCAGACCACCCCGCTCCAGAAGCTCTCGGGGTGTGCGAGAACACGTGGGCGGACGAAGAGAGAGCAGTAGGAGTAGCAGTGTTGTCTGTGGTGATCCATGTTTCCGTCAGTGCCAAGAAGTTGAGGGACTGGAGGGAGGCATAGGCTGAGATGAACTCTGCCTTGTTGGCCGCAGATCGGCAGTTCCAGAGGCTACCGGAGACCTGGAACTCCACGTGGGTCGTGCGCGCTGGGACCACCAGATTAGGGTGGCCGCGGCCACGCGGTGTGGAGCGTTTGTATGGTCTGTGCAGAGAGGAGAGAACAGGGATAGACAGACACATAGTTGACAGGCTACAGAAGAGGCTACGCTAATGCAAAGGAGATTGGAATGACAAGTGGACTACACGTCTCGAATGTTCAGAAAGTTAAGCTTACGTAGAAAGAATCTTATTGACTAAAATGATTAAAATGATACAGTACTGCTGAAGTAGGCTAGCTGGCAGTGGCTGCGTTGTTGACACTACACTAATCAAGTCGTTCCGTTGAGTTTAATAGTTTCTGCAGTGCTGCTATTCGGGGGCTAGCTGGCTATACATGCATGCGTGCGCGTGTGAGTAATCTCGAGTCAAAGGAGGACAGGATGCTATCCTCTTGGGTCCTTTCCAGGTCAGAGCAGAATAAAAGACAGACTAGTTGTATCTGTTGTTAGGCCCTCCCTCACTGTGTTCTATACAGAACACCACTAATGAAGGCATGGCCTGACACCTTGGTAATCTGACACCTCTCCTTCACTTTCTGTTCTTCCTCAAACACCACACACACATACGCAGTTGGACACACACACACACACACACACACACACACACACACACACACACACACACACACACACACACACACACACACACACACACACACACACACACACACACACACACACACACACACACACACACACACACACACACACACACACACACACACACACACACACACACACACACACACACACACACACACACACACACACACACACACACACACACACACACTAGAATAGCTCACAAATAGCCTGTGTATTAATTTGTGGTGAGGTGGGAGATGGAGAGACAGAGAGAGAGATGGAGGGGTGAACCGTGGTTGCTTCGGCGCCAATGTATCCGATCCTCCTAATTGTATTTGTCCAGTGTGACAAGTGGTGAATGATTGGGTTAAGGAAGAGGAAGAGAAGGAGGAAGAGATGGAAGGGATGCATTGTGCTGATGTGGTTGTTTTAGACCTGGCTATCTTGGCCATTCATGGATGAACCAGCCCCAGTCCACTCAACAGCAGTTCTCTGCCTTTCCTCTATGGCTGTCCCTCTCTTTCCTCTCTCTTTTTCTCTTTCTCTCCTTGCCTCTCCATCTTCACTCCTGGCACTCCCTGTCACATGCAGAATACACAAACAACCAACAAATCTACTCTGGGCTTTGATGAGGGCCAAAAAGAGTCCAACAGTAACCTATTCTGTTACATACAACTCCGTCACCATTCTCCGCACGTTTACCTGCTGTAAACTACGTTCGTGATGAATACAATTTAGATTTGATTTAAACCATAATGACAATTGATACTTCAATGCTTAACAAATTATGACAAATCATACATCTCAATGAGTCTCAACTACCTCCAGCTGTATATGCCCATTGCCCAAACAATGGACCACATTTCCAAGGCCATAGTCAGACATTGGGAGAGGGTGTCGTGGTCAGAGAGAGAGAGAGAGAGAGAGAGCCTACATACATCAGTTGATGAATGGTGTCTTTCAGCGTGTGTGTGTGTGTCTGTTTAATATAGTGGTCTTTTAATGGCGTCTAAATGCTTCCTAAGGGACCGTGGTGATCCGCGGGCTAACGGCACTAACCACACAGCTGATAAGTGTTGTGATGGATGGAGAGTGTTTGTGTTCTGACACACCAGCACTCCGATACTTCTCTCTCTCTCTTTCTCTATCTGTTTCTCTCCCTCTCTCGCTCTGTTTCTCTCTCGCTCTGTGTTTCTCTCTCTCTCTCGCTCTGTTTCTCTCTCTCTCTCTCGCTCTGTTTCTCTCTCTCTTTATCTGTTTTCTGTTTTTCTGTCTCATGCACTATTAATTCTCTCCTCTTTCTCTCCATAAGTTTCCATCTGTTTTTTCTTCCCCTCTCCCTGTTGCTTGTAGGTCCCCCTCCTTTCCCTCTTTCTCTTACTGTTCCTCTCTCAAATGGAACATTTCTCCATCTCTCGCACCCCTCATCGCTCACTCTCCTTCTCTCCCACTTCGCTCTTCTCCTTCAGTCTTTCTCTTTCCCTCTCTCCATCCTTCCCTCTTCTCCTTCCACCCCGCTCCCTTCCCTCTCTCTACTCTTCCTCCATCCTTCCCTCTTCTCCTTCCACCCCGCTCCCTTCCCTCTCTCTACTCTTCCTCCATCGTTCCCTCTTCTCCTTCCACCCCGCTCCCTTCCCTCTCTCTAATCTTCCTCCATCTCTCTCCATCCTTCCCTCTTCTCCTTCCACCCCGCTCCCTTCCCTCTCTCTAATCTTCCTCCATCCTTCCCTCTTCTCCTTCCACCCCGCTCCCTTCCCTCTCTCTCTCTACTCTTCCTCCATCTCTCTCCATCCTTCCCTCTTCTCCTTCCACCCCGCTCCCTTCCCTCTCTCTACTCTTCCTCCCTTCCCCTTCCCTCTCTCTACTCTTCCTCCATCTCTCTCCATCCTTCCCTCTTCTCCTTCCACCCCGCTCCTTCCCTCTCTCTCTCTACTCTTCCTCCATCTCTCTCCATCCTTCCCTCTTCTCCTTCCACCCCGCTCCCTTCCCTCTCTCTACTCTTCCTCCCTTCCCTCTCTCTACTCTTCCTCCATCTCTCTCCATCCTTCCCTCTTCTCCTTCCACCCCGCTCCTTCCCTCTCTCTCTCTACTCTTCCTCCATCTCTCTCCATCCTTCCCTCTTCTCCTTCCACCCCGCTCCCTTCCCTCTCTCTACTCTTCCTCCATCTCTCTCCATCCTTCCCTCTTCTCCTTCCACCCGCTCCCTTCCCTCTCTCTACTCTTCCTCCATCTCTCTCCATCCTTCCCTCTTCTACTTCCACCCTGCTCCCTTCCCTCTCTCTACTCTTCCTCCATCTCTCTCCATCCTTCCCTCTTCTCCTTCCACCCCGCTCCCTTCCCTCTCTCTCTCTACTCTTCCTCCCTTCCCCTTCCCTCTCTCTCTCTACTCTTCCTCCCTTCCCCTTCCCTCTCTCTACTCTTCCTCCATCTCTCTCCATCCTTCCCTCTTCTCCTTCCACCCCGCTCCCTTCCCTCTCTCTACTCTTCCTCCATCTCTCTCCATCCTTCCCTCTTCTCCTTCCACCCCGCTCCCTTCCCCCTCTCTACTCTTTCTCCCTTCCCCTTCCCTCTCTCTACTCTTCCTCCATCTCTCTCCATCCTTCCCTCTTCTCCTTCCACCCCGCTCCCTTCCCTCTCTCTACTCTTCCTCCATCTCTCTCCATCCTTCCCTCTTCTCCTTCCACCCCGCTCCTTCCCCCTCTCTACTCTTTCTCCCTTCCCCTTCCCTCTCTCTACTCTTCCTCCATCTCTCTCCATCCTTCCCTCTTCTCCTTCCACCCCGCTCCCTTCCCTCTCTCTACTCTTCCTCCCTTCCCCTTCCCTCTCTCTACTCTTCCTCCATCTCTCTCCATCCTTCCCTCTTCTCCTTCCACCCCGCTCCCTTCCCTCTCTCTACTCTTCCTCCATCTCTCTCCATCCTTCCCTCTTCTCCTTCCACCCCGCTCCCTTCCCTCTCTCTACTCTTTCTCCCTTCCCCTTCCCTCTCTCTACTCTTCCTCCATCTCTATCCATCCTTCCCTCTTCTCCTTCCACCCCGCTCCCTTCCCTCTCTCTACTCTTCCTCCATCTCTCTCCATCCTTCCCTCTTCTCCTTCCACCCCGCTCCTTCCCTCTCTCTACTCTTCCTCCATCCTTCCCTCTTCTCCTTCCACCCCGCTCTCTTCCCTCTCTCTAATCTTCCTCCATCTCTCTCCATCCTTCCCTCTTCTCCTTCCACCCCGCTCCCTTCCTCTCTCTAATCTTCCTCCATCCTTCCCTCTTCTCCTTCCACCCGCTCCCTTCCCTCTCTCTCTCTACTCTTCCTCCATCTCTCTCCATCCTTCCCTCTTCTCCTTCCACCCGCTCCCTTCCCTCTCTCTCTCTACTCTTCCTCCATCTCTCTCCATCCTTCCCTCTTCTCCTTCCACCCCGCTCCCTTCCCTCTCTCTACTCTTCCTCCATCTCTCTCCATCCTTCCCTCTTCTCCTTCCACCCCGCTCCCTTCCCTCTCTCTACTCTTCCTCCATCTCTCTCCATCCTTCCCTCTTCTCCTTCCACCCCGCTCCCTTCCCCCTCTCTACTCTTTCTCCCTTCCCCTTCCCTCTTTCTACTCTTCCTCCATCTCTCTCCATCCTTCCCTCTTCTCCTTCCACCCCCTCCCTTCCCTCTCTCTACTCTTTCTCCCTTCCCCTTCCCCTTCCCTCTCTCTACTCTTCCTCCATCTCTCTCCATCCTTCCCTCTTCTCCTTCCACCCCGCTCCCTTCCCTCTCTCTACTCTTCCTCCATCCTTCCCTCTTCTCCTTCCACCCCGCTCTCTTCCCTCTCTCTAATCTTCCTCCATCTCTCTCCATCCTTCCCTCTTCTCCTTCCACCCCGCTCCCTTCCCTCTCTCTAATCTTCCTCCATCCTTCCCTCTTCTCCTTCCACCCGCTCCCTTCCCTCTCTCTCTCTACTCTTCCTCCATCTCTCTCCATCCTTCCCTCTTCTCCTTCCACCCGCTCCCTTCCCTCTCTCTCTCTACTCTTCCTCCATCTCTCTCCATCCTTCCCTCTTCTCCTTCCACCCCGCTCCTTCCCTCTCTCTACTCTTCCTCCATCTCTCTCCATCCTTCCCTCTTCTCCTTCCACCCCGCTCCCTTCCCTCTCTCTCTCTACTCTTCCTCCTTCCCCTTCCCTCTCTCTACTCTTCCTCCATCTCTCTCCATCCTTCCCTCTTCTCCTTCCACCCCGCTCCTTCCCTCTCTCTACTCTTCCTCCATCTCTCTCCATCCTTCCCTCTTCTCCTTCCACCCCGCTCCCTTCCCCCTCTCTACTCTTTCTCCCTTCCCCTTCCCTCTCTCTACTCTTCCTCCATCTCTCTCCATCCTTCCCTCTTCTCCTTCCACCCCGCTCCCTTCCCTCTCTCTACTCTTCCTCCATCTCTCTCCATCCTTCCCTCTTCTCCTTCCACCCCGCTCCCTTCCCCCTCTCTACTCTTTCTCCCTTCCCCTTCCCTCTCTCTACTCTTCCTCCATCTCTCTCCATCCTTCCCTCTTCTCCTTCCACCCCGCTCCTTCCCTCTCTCTACTCTTCCTCCCTTCCCCTTCCCTCTCTCTACTCTTCCTCCATCTCTCTCCATCCTTCCCTCTTCTCCTTCCACCCCGCTCCTTCCCTCTCTCTACTCTTCCTCCATCTCTCTCCATCCTTCCCTCTTCTCCTTCCACCCCGCTCCCTTCCCCCTCTCTACTCTTTCTCCCTTCCCCTTCCCTCTCTCTACTCTTCCTCCATCTCTCTCCATCCTTCCCTCTTCTCCTTCCACCCCGCTCCTTCCCTCTCTCTACTCTTCCTCCATCTCTCTCCATCCTTCCCTCTTCTCCTTCCACCCCGCTCCCTTCCCTCTCTCTACTCTTCCTCCATCCTTCCCTCTTCTCCTTCCACCCCGCTCTCTTCCCTCTCTCTAATCTTCCTCCATCTCTCTCCATCCTTCCCTCTTCTCCTTCCACCCCGCTCCCTTCCCTCTCTCTAATCTTCCTCCATCCTTCCCTCTTCTCCTTCCACCCGCTCCTTCCCTCTCTCTCTCTACTCTTCCTCCATCTCTCTCCATCCTTCCCTCTTCTCCTTCCACCCGCTCCCTTCCCTCTCTCTCTCTACTCTTCCTCCATCTCTCTCCATCCTTCCCTCTTCTCCTTCCACCCCGCTCCCTTCCCTCTCTCTACTCTTCCTCCATCTCTCTCCATCCTTCCCTCTTCTCCTTCCACCCCGCTCCCTTCCCTCTCTCTACTCTTCCTCCATCTCTCCCATCCTTCCCTCTTCTCCTTCCACCCCGCTCCCTTCCCCCTCTCTACTCTTTCTCCCTTCCCCTTCCCTCTTTCTACTCTTCCTCCATCTCTCTCCATCCTTCCCTCTTCTCCTTCCACCCCGCTCCCTTCCCTCTCTCTACTCTTTCTCCCTTCCCCTTCCCCTTCCCTCTCTCTACTCTTCCTCCATCTCTCTCCATCCTTCCCTCTTCTCCTTCCACCCCGCTCCCTTCCCTCTCTCTACTCTTCCTCCATCCTTCCCTCTTCTCCTTCCACCCCGCTCTCTTCCCTCTCTCTAATCTTCCTCCATCTCTCTCCATCCTTCCCTCTTCTCCTTCCACCCCGCTCCCTTCCCTCTCTCTAATCTTCCTCCATCCTTCCCTCTTCTCCTTCCACCCGCTCCCTTCCCTCTCTCTCTCTACTCTTCCTCCATCTCTCTCCATCCTTCCCTCTTCTCCTTCCACCCGCTCCCTTCCCTCTCTCTCTCTACTCTTCCTCCATCTCTCTCCATCCTTCCCTCTTCTCCTTCCACCCCGCTCCCTTCCCTCTCTCTACTCTTCCTCCATCTCTCTCCATCCTTCCCTCTTCTCCTTCCACCCCGCTCCCTTCCCTCTCTCTCTCTACTCTTCCTCCCTTCCCCTTCCCTCTCTCTACTCTTCCTCCATCTCTCTCCATCCTTCCCTCTTCTCCTTCCACCCCGCTCCTTCCCTCTCTCTAATCTTCCTCCATCCTTCCCTCTTCTCCTTCCACCCCGCTCCCTTCCCTCTCTCTCTCTACTCTTCCTCCATCTCTCTCCATCCTTCCCTCTTCTCCTTCCACCCCGCTCCCTTCCCTCTCTCTACTCTTTCTCCCTTCCCCTTCCCTCTCTCTACTCTTCCTCCATCTCTATCCATCCTTCCCTCTTCTCCTTCCACCCCGCTCCCTTCCCTCTCTCTACACTTTCTCCCTTCCCCTTCCCTCTCTCTACTCTTCCTCCATCTCTCTCCATCCTTCCCTCTTCTCCTTCCACCCCGCTCCCTTCCCTCTCTCTACTCTTCCTCCCTTCCCTCTCTCTACTCTTCCTCCATCGTTCCCTCTTCTCCTTCCACCCCGCTCCCTTCCCTCTCTCTCTCTACTCTTCCTCCATCTCTCTCCATCGTTCCCTCTGTCTCCTCCCAACATCCCTCCTTCTCTCTCTCCCTCCACCCTCTCTTCATGGTGAGTAATGTGTTTGGCGTTTAGGACGCTGCAACTCTGGCTTCCGCCCAACATGATTTGCATGCCAAGACCACGAGCCAATCAGGCGGCACAATGGAGCAGATGTCCTTGGCATTTCTGACATCAACAGAGGTGACCCTGAAAACAGGAAATTAGTCTCAGAATGAATCAAGTATGTGGTCTATAATTGGGAAAATGAATGCCATGCTCGGTGTATGTTGGGTCTAATTGGAAAACGCTTTAATGTTATGTGGAAAATCCTAATGTTTACTGATGGTCCCAAGATACTTCAATGAGGTTTAATGCATGAATTCAACTGCTTATACACACTTATAAAAAAAAGGTGCTATCTAGAACCTAAAAGGGTTCTTCAGCTGTCCCCATAGAAGAAACCTTTAAAGAACCCTTTTGGGTTACATGTAGAACCCTTTCTACAGAGGGTTTTGCATGGAACCCAAAAGGGTTCTACTTGGAACCAAAAAGGGTTCTCCTTTGGGAACAGCCGAAGAACCCTTTTGGAAACATTTTCTCTAAGAGTGCACATCATAACAGATTAAGACACAGTATGTGATATGATACTTTCTGGTTTCAGGTAGTATACGCCTAACGCTGTATAATATATCTGTTATTAGACAAATGCTTTATTCAGACAACTTTGAAAATAACTTCTTCTTAGGGACATTCAATCCCAGCCAACTCAGTTTGAAATGGCGTTACTTAAAGGAATACTGTGAGATTCTGAATGAAGTTAGTGGATAGTTAGCAATTATTGCAAGCCAATAATAACTGGTGTTAGCATAATGCTAACTTACCTGTAGACTTTCAGTCATTGGCTGGTAGCATTGGCTCGCAAAACTTCCTTCATACTGCACGCACAAACATCAAAATGTTATCCACATGTTCATCTGACTCTGGGTAAGTAGAATGACATAATCTCTCCCTCTCTTTCTCTCAAACTATTATCTACTCTTCTAGTGTTTGTCATACTGTCACGCTCTGACTCACTCCTTCTCTCACACACACTCTTTTATAATATGTTTTTCTCTCTCTTCTGTTTTTCCCTCTCTTCTAGCAATGGTAGCCAAAATAATGGGCCTTTTTATACATGACCCTAAGCCTGATGGGATGCTAATTGCTTAATTAACTCAGGAACAACATCTGTGTGGATGCACCTTCTTTCAATATACTTTGTATCTCTCATTTACTTAAGTGTTTGCCTTTATTTTGGCAGTTACCTGTATCTGTACCCTGGCCTGACAAATCGTTGGTCTCTTGATTTGTGTTCATAGAGAGAAATAGGGAGATGTGCTGTAAACACACAAATGACAAAATCTCACATTATCCCTTTAACAGACCAGCTGGGTCATTTAAAAAATAAAAAGTCTAATTCAATGAATAAATAAGACTGTGTTGCTTGGTCATCTAGAACTGAGTGTGCCCGTCAGCCAGAGCTCTGTGTTTAAATCTAATTCAAGTCTATGAGGAGTATTTGCCTCACAAACCTATTAATCAAATTAATGATGATCATTAACATGACACATGTATGTGTGTGTGTGTGTGTGTGTGTGTGTGTGTGTGTGTGTGTGTGTGTGTGTGTGTGTGTGTGTGTGTGTGTGTGTGTGTGTGTGTGTGTGTGTGTGTGTGTGTGTGTGTGTCTGTTCAGAGTGCCAGGATCACATGCATGCACACTTTCTCTCTGTCACACACACACGGTGCTGTCTAGATACCACACACTGGTTGAATCAACGTTGTTTCCACGTCATTTTGAAGCTAAGCCAATGTGGAATAAATGTTGAATTGACGTCTGTGCCCAGTGGGCAGGCATGACACCATTAGCCCTTCCACCACCTGCCAGGATAATGGCACCTTCTGTCTGGCACACCTGCCAGCCATCCAACACTTCTACCTCAGGTGTCATTACTTAACATTCTCTTTGACCTCTACCCTTCTACCTCTCTCTCTCTCCCTTTCTCTTTCTCATTCTTTTTCTCTCTTTCTCTTTCCCTCGCTCTCTCTTTCTCTCTCTCCCTTTCTCTCTCTCTATGTTTCTCTCTCTCTCCCTCGTTCTCTTTGATCCCTGTCTCTCTCTCCTCTCAAACTCTTATCTATTCTTCCGGTGTTTGTCATATAGCCTTCACTGTCACTGTCACTCCGACTCAGTCTCATTTTCTCACACGCACTCTTTCATAATCCACTTCTCTCTTTCTTTCTCTCTCCTTGTCTTCCTATCATTCCTCCCATAGCTCCACCTTTCAGTGGGCAGTGGAAGCTGACCCCTGTCCTTTCCTTCCCACTGTTAGCAGCTCCTCAGTCCACACACACACACACACACACACACACACACACACACACACACACACACACACACACACACACACACACACACACACACACACACACACACACACACACACACACACACACACACACACACACACACACTCCTTTGTCTCCACGTCGCCACAATCTTTTTTTCCCCATCAGACCAGGCAGAAAATATGCTTTATCCAGGGTTGTAAAGGGAAAATATGATAAACCTCTAATTTATGAAGATTTAGAGGTTTGGCTAAGCTCAGGTTTCAGTGCAGATCTATTCAACAGATATCCATGTCCTGGCCTGACGAATCCTATGTCTCTCGATTTGTGTTTATAGAGATAAAATAAAACAGGGATGGATGTGTGCTGTAAACACACGTAAGTTCTTAACATGTTTATTTTAAAATGTTGTCCTTGGTCAGGTGCTTATTGGTTGTTAAACAAACACACAGACACACACACACACACACACACACACACACACACACACACACACACACACACACACACACACACACACACACACACACACACACACACACACACACACACACACACACACACACACACACCCTACACTTAGTCACATGGTGCAGGCCCACACCCAGCTAAACACACCCAGATGTAGATGGGAGAGACTCCAGCTAAGGGGACTAGTAGGGTAGAAGTCACATAGACACTGACTAGTACATTTACGCACTTGTACACTTCTCCATCAACACTCCTGCAACTTAAAAGGATACTGCAAGATCACCCAGTCAGTGGAACCCGCGGAGACCATTTGTATGTCCACGACTTACACTGACTCATGGGTAAGTAGAACAACGGCTCAACTGCAGAATATCGCAGTATCCCTTTAACCACATAACCATCACCACAGCAAGCAAGTGATAAACTCTACTACAAGCTATACAAAACGCCCACAAGTGAAAATCCCTGAAACCCACAAAATGAATGCATTTCGCAATACATTCAACAAAATGACTATGGCCATAGGAGTTCTGGGAACAGGATAATTAATACCCTTTGCACATCCAAATACGTCTTTAGTTGTAATTGGAAGGCACAGCTACCACTCTGTCCATTCCAATAGACAGTCCAATAATGGGAGGGCACAGCTACCACTCTGTCCATTCCAATAGACAGTCCAATAATGGGAGGGTACAGCTACCACTCTGTCCATTCCAATAGACAGTCCAATAATGGGAGGGTACAGCTACCACTCTGTCAGTCCAATAATGGGAGGGCACAGCTACCACTCTGTCCATTCCAATAGACAGTCCAATAATGGGAGGGCACAGCTACCACTCTGTCCATTCCAATAGACAGTCCAATAATGGGAGGGCACAGCTACCACTCTGTCCATTCCATTCCATAGACAGTCCAATAATGGGAGGGCACAGCTACCACTCTGTCCATTCAATAGACAGTCCAATAATGGGAGGGCTACAGCTACCACTCTGTCCATTCCAATAGACAGTCCAATAATGGGAGGGTACAGCTACCACTCTGTCCATTCCAATAGACAGTCCAATAATGGGAGGGCACAGCTACCACTCTGTCCATTCCAATAGACAGTCCAATAATGGGAGGGCACAGCTACCACTCTGTCCATTCCAATAGACAGTCCAATAATGGGAGGGTACAGCTACCACTCTGTCCATTCCAATAGACAGTTCAATAATGGGAGGGTACAGCTACCACTCTGTCCATTCCAATAGACAGTCCAATAATGGGAGGGCACAGCTACCACTCTGTCCATTCCAATAGACAGTCCAATAATGGGAGGGCACAGCTACCACTCTGTCCATTCCAATAGACAGTCCAATAATGGGAGGGCACAGCTACCACTCTGTCCATTCCAATAGACAGTCCAATAATGGGAGGGCACAGCTACCACTCTGTCCATTCCAATAGACAGTCCAATAATGGGAGGGCACAGCTACCACTCTGTCCATTCCAATAGACAGTCCAATAATGGGAGGGCACAGCTACCACTCTGTCCATTCCAATAGACAGTCCAATAATGGGAGGGCACAGCTACCACTCTGTCCATTCCAATAGACAGTCCAATAATGGGAGGGCACAGCTACCACTCTGTCCATTCCAATAGACAGTCCAATAATGGGAGGGCACAGCTACCACTCTGTCCATTCCAATAGACAGTCCAATAATGGGAGGGCACAGCTACCACTCTGTCCATTCCAATAGACAGTCCAATAATGGGAGGGTACAGCTACCACTCTGTTCATTCCAATAGACAGTTCAATAATGGGAGGGCACAGCTACCACTCTGTCCATTCCAATAGACAGTCCAATAATGGGAGGGCACAGCTACCACTCTGTCCATTCCAATAGACAGTCCAATAATGGGAGGGCACAGCTACCACTCTGTCCATTCCAATAGACAGTCCAATAATGGGAGGGCACAGCTACCACTCTGTCCATTCCAATAGACAGTCCAATAATGGGAGGGTACAGCTACCACTCTGTTCATTCCAATAGACAGTTCAATAATGGGAGGGCACAGCTACCACTCTGTCCATTCCAATAGACAGTCCAATAATGGGAGGGCACAGCTACCACTCTGTCCATTCCAATAGACAGTCCAATAATGGGAGGGTACAGCTACCACTCTGTCCATTCCAATAGACAGTCCAATAATGGGAGGGCACAGCTACCACTCTGTCCATTCCAATAGACAGTTCAATAATGGGAGGGTACAGCTACCACTCTGTCCATTCCAATAGACACTTCAATAATGGGAGGGCACAGCTACCACTCTGTCCATTCCAATAGACAGTCCAATAATGGGAGGGCACAGCTACCACTCTGTCCATTCCAATAGACAGTCCAATAATGGGAGGGCACAGCTACCACTCTGTCCATTCCAATAGACAGTCCAATAATGGGAGGGCACAGCTACCACTCTGTCCATTCCAATAGACAGTCCAATAATGGGAGGGCACAGCTACCACTCTGTCCATTCCAATAGACAGTCCAATAATGGGAGGGTACAGCTACCACTCTGTCCATTCCAATAGACAGTCCAATAATGGGAGGGTACAGCTACCACTCTGTCCATTCCAATAGACAGTCCAATAATGGGAGGGCACAGCTACCACTCTGTCCATTCACAACTCTGTCCATTCCAATACAGTCCAATAATGGGAGGGCACAGCTACCACTCTGTCCATTCCAATAGACAGTCCAATAATGGGAGGGCACAGCTACCACTCTGTCCATTCCAATAGACAGTCCAATAATGGGAGGGCACAGCTACCACTCTGTCCATTCCAATAGACAGTCCAATAATGGGAGGGCACAGCTACCACTCTGTCCATTCCAATAGACAGTCCAATAATGGGAGGGCACAGCTTCCACCACTCTGTCCATTCCAATAGACAGTCCAATAATGGGAGGGCACAGCTACCACTCTGTCCATTCCAATAGACAGTCCAATAATGGGAGGGCACAGCTACCACTCTGTCCATTCCAATAGACAGTCCAATAATGGGAGGGCACAGCTACCACTCTGTCCATTCCAATAGACAGTCCAATAATGGGAGGGCACAGCTACCACTCTGTCCATTCCAATAGACAGTCCAATAATGGGAGGGCACAGCTACCACTCTGTCCATTCCAATAGACAGTCCAATAATGGGAGGGCACAGCTACCACTCTGTCCATTCCAATAGACAGTCCAATAATGGGAGGGCACAGCTACCACTCTGTCCATTCCAATAGACAGTCCAATAATGGGAGGGCACAGCTACCACTCTGTCCATTCCAATAGACAGTCCAATAATGGGAGGCACAGCTACCACTCTGTCCATTCCAATAGACAGTCCAATAATGGGAGGGCACAGCTACCACTCTGTCCATTCCAATAGACAGTCCAATAATGGGAGGGCACAGCTACCACTCTGTCCATTCCAATAGACAGTCCAATAATGGGAGGGCACAGCTACCACTCTGTCCATTCCAATAGACAGTCCAATAATGGGAGGGCACAGCTACCACTCTGTCCATTCCAATAGACAGTCCAATAATGGGAGGGCACAGCTACCACTCTGTCCATTCCAATAGACAGTCCAATAATGGGAGGGCACAGCTACCACTCTGTCCATTCCAATAGACAGTCCAATAATGGGAGGGCACAGCTACCACTCTGTCCATTCCAATAGACAGTCCAATAATGGGAGGGCACAGCTACCACTCTGTCCATTCCAATAGACAGTCCAATAATGGGAGGGCACAGCTACCACTCTGTCCATTCCAATATTCCAATAGACAGTCCAATAATGGGAGGGCACAGCTACCACTCTGTCCATTCCAATAGACAGTCCAATAATGGGAGGGCACAGCTACCACTCTGTCCATTCCAATAGACAGTCCAATAATGGGAGGGCACAGCTACCACTCTGTCCATTCCAATAGACAGTCCAATAATGGGAGGGCACAGCTACCACTCTGTCCATTCCAATAGACAGTTCAATAATGGGAGGGCACAGCTACCACTCTGTCCATTCCAATAGACAGTCCAATAATGGGAGGGCACAGCTACCACTCTGTCCATTCCAATAGACAGTCCAATAATGGGAGGGCACAGCTACCACTCTGTCCATTCCAATAGACAGTCCAATAATGGGAGGGCACAGCTACCACTCTGTCCATTCCAATAGACAGTCCAATAATGGGAGGGCACAGCTACCACTCTGTCCATTCCAGTTCAATAGACAGTTTCAATAGACAGTGGGAGGGCACAGCTACCACTCTGTCCATTCCAATAGACAGTCCAATAATGGGAGGGCACAGCTACCACTCTGTCCATTCCAATAGACAGTCCAATAATGGGAGGGCACAGCTACCACTCTGTCCATTCCAATAGACAGTCCAATAATGGGAGGGCACAGCTACCACTCTGTCCATTCCAATAGACAGTTCAATAATGGGAGGGCACACTTACTACCTCTGTCCATTCCAATAGACTACCACTCTGTCCATTCCAATAGACAGTCCAATAATGGGAGACACTCTGTCCATTCCAATAGACAGTGGGAGGGCACAGCTACCACTCTGTCCATTCCAATAGACAGTCCAATAATGGAAGGGCACAGCTACCACTCTGTCCATTCCAATCGACAGTCCAATAATGGGAGGGCACAGCTACCACTCTGTCCATTCCAATAGACAGTCCAATAATGGGAGGGCACAGCTACCACTCTGTCCATTCCAATAGACACTCCAATAATGGGAGGGCACAGCTACCACTCTGTCCATTCCAATAGACAGTCCAATAATGGGAGAATACAGCTACCACTCTGTCCATTCCAATAGACAGTCCAATAATGGGAGGGTACAGCTACCACTCTGTCCATTCCAATAGACAGTCCAATAATGGGAGGGCACAGCTGGACAAGTAGGGACATGTCCATCCACACGTTCGAATATGTCCACAGTGGTAACTATGGTGAGCTGGGATACTTTGTTTAACGTGGCGTATCACCCTTCAATTAACAGCCCTCCATCGCTCCATTTCTCCTGTCTTAAGAACAGATGCTCATTAACAGATGGTTTACATCTGACCGTCTCACACTTCTCCCTCCCCCTCTCTCTCATTCCTCTGACTCTTATCCTGCTGTCTCCATCTGATGCTCAGTGATGTGAGGTGAAGGAAGGGAGGGAGGAGATAGGGGTGACTGATCAATGTTCAGGTGGAGTTAAACACTTGTTTTTACAGAAGGGGATGGAATGAAGGAAGGAGAGAGGAGAAAGGTGAGGTGGGGGAGGTTGAGGATGTCTAGGAATGATGCATTGGAATGTTGAAAATAGTGGCACGCACACACAATCCACGGATGCAAAAAGCACTTTGGCAGAGAAAAGGAGAGGACACAGATAGTGAGAGAAGGCCTGACTGGAGGTCACAAGAGAGAGTGGACAGGGCTGTACACAGGGGGGTTCCAGGCATGCTAACAAACATGAACGTTGAAAGAACACAACACAAAAACAATCAATTCAAAGAAAACAACGTTCATTTGACATGCAGACCACAACAAACTCAACAAAACACAACAAACCAAATTCTGACATCCATCATTCATCTGGTGTATAGACTGCAATCCCCATATGAAATCAACCTCAACTAACTTAATGCTGCTGCTTTGATGTACTGATCGCTTGAGTGGACTTTAAATAGAGCTCAGATTTAGTGTGTGTGTGTGTGTGTGTGTGTGTGTGTGTGTGTGTGTGTGTGTGTGTGTGTGTGTGTGTGTGTGTGTGTGTGTGTGTGTGTGTGTGTGTGTGTGTGTGTGTGTGTGTGTGTGTGTGTGTGTGTGTGTGTGTGTGTGTGTGTGTGTGTGTGTGTGTGTGTGTGTGTGTGTGTGTGTAAATATCTACATATTTATATGGTGGATTCAATGTAAAAGTGATTTTACATGATGATGCACATCACACTGATTAATTTCACTCTTTTTCATTGTCATGGTGATTCTGAATCATACAAATACAAAATCAACCAAAGCAAAAGTTGGTAGAATGTTTGAATTTCTCATTTTTGGGTTGATAAGACAACAACATTGAATTAAAATCCATTATTTTTCAAATAAATTCATATTAATACACTTACAATTGAATATGATGACATCATAATTGAAAATAGCAACTCTAGTAGAATGTTGAAAGTTGGAATGTTTGGTTGATAGTCACTGTAGGTCATATTGATTTGAAACTTAGTTTTGTGGGAACAACCCCAAACCTAGTTGTGTGACTTGCTTCTGCTATCCAAGATTGTACATTTTTCAACAATGAGCTTCTTCAAATAATTTCACGTCTCTACCATGGATGGCACAGTAGCACAGTAGCTTCCTGTCCTCATCAATGGACAATGGTGCTTGCCTACGGAGCTGTGAGGGCAACGGCACCTCAGTACCTCCAGGCTCTGATCAGGCCCTACACCCAAACAAGGGCACTGCGTTCATCCACCTCTGGCCTGCTCGCCTCCCTACCACTGAGGAAGTACAGTTCCCGCTCAGCCCAGTCAAAACTGTTCGCTACACTGGCTCCCCAATGGTGGAACAAACTCCCTCACGACGCCAGGACAGCGGAGTCAATCACCACCTTCCGGAGACACCTGAAACCCCACCTCTTTAAGGAATACCTAGGATAGGATAAAGTAATCCTTCTCCCCCCTTAAAATATTTAGATGCACTATTGTAAAGTGGCTGTTCCACTGGATGTCATAAGGTGAATGCACCAATTTGTAAGTCGCTCTGGACAAGAGCGTCTGCTAAATGACTTAAATGTAAATGTAAATGTAAATCAATGGTAAGAATCAAAAAGTGAATTGCTTAATTTGGTGTAGTTCTCAAGAATCCATGTTTAGAATGCATTTAGGTACATCTACAGTAGAACTGGGTTTATGTGTGACTTTAGGTCAGGTCCTCCCGAGTTTCTCAGATATCTAGCTACCACAACCAGCACCTGCCTGAGCAGGAGAAACAGCGTCTGTTCCACAAGCACATGGACATGAGGCGCAAGATGGAGTTTTACAGGAACGTAAGGAGGGAGTTCTACAAGCAGCATGTGAGCTCAGTGGACCCGTGGTTATTGTCTGATGAAGAGATGAAGAAACGGGAAACCATTCCAGGAGTGTTGGGGTTGGCTGCAGAAATGGACTTCCTGGAAATCTCTGATGTTTTTAGTAGAAGTAGTATTAAGATAAAAATAATTTAAAACATATAGATTTTACCTTTATTTAACTAGGCAAGTCAGTTAAGAACAAATTCTTAATTACCATGACGCTTAGGAACAGTGGGTTAACTTCCATGTTCAGGGGTCGAATGACAGATTTTTACCTTGTCAGCTAAGGGACTTGATCTAGCAACCTTTTGGTTACTGGCCCAACGCTCTAACCACTAGGCTACCTGCCACCCCTAATAAGAGAGGATCAGTAAGTATAGTAAGTTTGATAACTGTAGGTTGTTGTCTATTTTAATATATTTTAAAGCTACAATATGTAACCAACCAAATTCACATAGAAATGTGAGTCGTAGATCATTCATTCCAGTTATTCCAAGTCTAAGAAGCGGTAGATCTGTTCTATGCGTGCTATTTCTATGCCTCCCCTTCTGAAGTTTTGTTTTTGCCTCTTTTACTTTCGGTTTTGTACACCAGCTTCAAATAGCTGATACAATATTTTGCTTATGGAAAATATATTTCACAGCGGTACAATGATTCTATACACAATGACTGCTTGTTTTCTGACAGAAACTGAAATTAGGTGAAATATTAGAATTTTAGCAACCAGGAAATGGCTGCGCGATTTCTGCATAGTGCATCTTAAAGTATAACAATTGTGATGCATCATTTTTGAGTGTGTGCCTGTGTGTGTGCACACTTGCCTGTGTTTCCATGCATGCAATCATGTTTGGGCGTGTGTGTGTGAGTGTGCATCCATGCTTGGGTGTGTGTGTCTATTTGAAGCACATCGTTAGTGTGTTTACATAGCTGAGTGAGTGATGCTTGACGGAGCGTTTCTGTGTGCTCTCTGTTGTTAATCACCACTGTGTGACTGTGAATGAGCTGTGCCTTCCAGATACTTCTAAAGCACATAAACACACAGAGAAAGTGTTTGTGTGTCTTGGATGGGCCGTGCGCGGTGTGTTTCAGTGTGTGTGTGTGCGTGTGTGTGTGTGTGTGTGTGTGTGTGTGTGTATTTGTATGTTTTGGACAGGTTGCCTGTGAAATGAGCCCATTGCTGCTCTGGCATTGCTTCAACACTCTGGGCAGAGTGGGCTGAGAGAGAATGAGCGAGAGAGAATGATAGCAGATTGTGCAGTAAACAGACGTCACTCAGCCTCTAATCAGTATGAGGCCAGAAAGGTCAGGCTGACAAACAGATCACAGATCCAGATGACAGCTCAATCCCAATCAGCCAGGGGAACGAGTAGAGCACAGAGACAGATGCTTAGTCACCCCATATCGACTGGAACAGACTGTAGTGTATCATTAAACGTAAATAATCATCAATGTTCCAATCACTGCGCATTCTAATCACTTCAATCTGGGATCAGTCTTTCCCCCATGTCCTGAGTCACAGAACAGCTTAACTTTCAACCTCACTAAAAATAAATACACAACTGTACAATAAACGTACAGTAATGATGAATGTATATAACATGGTATGATATCAATGCATTTAATATTCAAATGGCATGATATCATACATTGGTATGTAGACTGTACATGCTACACAAATAGACCCCCACTTCTCAAACATAAATTGTGAGTGGCTATGACATTATAGTACAGTATATTGATACTGCTCTCGTGTTCTCTGTACAGTGTGTAATTTAGGGAGCTTAAGGTTAGGTCACCTCTGTACTCTACACTACATGTGTGAGATTCCTCATCAATCAAGAAGGATTAAAGCAATATTATCTTCTCACACACACTCTGAAGCTGTGGTGAACTCCGGAGTGTGTGTGTGTACTTGTGATCCTTCACGTCGTGGAGACATGGATTTCCCTCCAAAGGACAAAAGCAGATTATGACATACTCTGGGACTTGAGACTGATGGTTGAGAGAGACTTGAGTAGGCGGAGGAGAGGAAAAGCAAGGGATGATGTGTGGAGTGTGTTGTGTATGGAGAGATGGTTGGAACAGAGTGGAGATGGAGACAGTCCAGCTGTTCTGTCTGGACTACTTGCAGTATGCGCAATGAAAAACACTCTCCCTGAAATAAAGTGACTTCTGACACTATGGTTCCGCAGGAAATAGCTCACAGTGATAAACTCATTGTATTTGTATACAGACACGTACACAGACGTACAGGCACATGAATGCAAGCTAATACACACACACTCTCACACACATATGTGCATACACATGCACACATATATATGCCTTCAAAGACCCCCGACAATCCTCTCTCTACTCTCTATCACACACACACACACACCTCTGTCTCCCTCCCTCTCTCCCCCTGTCTCGCTCCATCCCTCTGTCTCCCTCCCTCTGTCTCCCTCCCTCTCTCCCTCCCTCTATTACTTCCACACACACACACACGCACGCACGCACGCACGCACGCACGCACGCACGCACACACACACACACACACACACACACACACACACACACACACACACACACACACCTTACAACCTCGTCTTGGTTAACCAACGCGCACTGATCAGAGCAGAGTTTACACAGGGCTGTTAGACATAACGGAGATGAGGGGGGAAGGAACGAGACAGAGGGTTCCCTCTTCCTCTCAACCTCTGTCTGTCTGTCTGTCTGTCTGTCTGTCTGTCTGTCTGTCTGTCTGTCTGTCTGTCTGTCTGTCTGTCTGTCTGTCTGTCTGTCTGTCTGTCTGTCTGTCCCTCCCTCTGTCTCCCTCCCTCCCTCTCTCCATCCCTCTGTCTGTCCCTCCCTCTCTCCCTCCCTCTGTCTCACTCCCTCTCTCCCTCCCTGTCTCCCTCCATCTCTCCCTCTGTCTCCCTCCATCCCTCTCTCCCTCCCTCTGTCTCCCTCCCTCTCTCCCTCCCTCTGTCTCCCTCCCTCTCTCTCTCCCTGCCTGTCTCCCGCTGTCTCCCTGTCTCCCTGCCTACCTCCCGCTGTCTCCCTGCCTGCCTGCCTCCCTCCATTCCTCCCTCTGTCTTCCTGCCTGCCTCCCTCCAGTCCTCCCTCTGTCTCCCTGTCTGCCTGTCTCCCGCTGTCTCCCTGTCTCCCTGCCTACCTCCCGCTGTCTCCCTGCCTGCCTGCCTCCCTCCATTCCTCCCTCTGTCTTCCTGCCTGCCTCCCTCCAGTCCTCCCTCTGTCTCCCTGTCTGCCTGTCTCCCGCTGTCTCCCTGTCTCCCTGCCTACCTCCCGCTGTCTCCCTGCCTGCCTGCCTCCCTCCATTCCTCCCTCTGTCTTCCTGCCTGCCTCCCTCCAGTCCTCCCTCTGTCTCACTGCCTGCCTGTCTCCCGCTGTCTCCCCGTCTCCCTGCCTACCTCCCGCTGTCTCCCTGCCTGCCTGCCTCCCTCCATTCCTCCCTCTGTCTTCCTGCCTGCCTCCCTCCAGTCCTCCCTCTGTCTCCCTCCCTCCCTTTGTCTCCCTGTCTCCCTGCCTGCCTCCCTCCAGTACTCCCTCTGTCTCCCTGCCTGTCTCCCTGCCTGCCTGCCTCTCTCCAGTCCTCCCTCTGCCTCCCTGCCTGCCTGCCTCCCCCTGTCTCCCTGCCTGCCTCCCTCCTCCCTCTGTCTCCCTCCAGTCCCCCCTCTTTCTCCCTGCCTGCCTCCCTCCATTCCCCCCTCTGTCTCCCTGCCTGCCTCCCTCCATTCCTCCCTCTGTCTTCCTGCCTGCCTGCCTCCCTACATTCCTCCCTCTGTCTTCCTGCCAGCCTCCCTCCGGTCCTCCCTCCGTCTCTCTGCCTGCCTTCCTCCCTCCATTCCTCCCTGTGTCCTGCAGTACTCCCCATCAAAGACCTTGTACTGTCCATTGAGGGAGGCTTGCGGGGCTCATCCAGCCTCTATGATCAGAACTTCCATCTCTCTCTGTCTCCCCTCTCTTCCTACCCCCTCCATCCTTCCCCCTCCCTCCCTTCCTCAATCCCCCACTCACCATCGAAGACTTTGTACTGTCCATTGAGGGAGGCTTGCAGGGCCCGTCCAGCGTCTCTGATCAGGCCTTCCATCTCTGTGCGACTCAGATTGGATAGGCTGTCCTCCATGACACTGGTGCAACACGTGTAGCCCTGGGGACAGATCCTCA
This sequence comes from Oncorhynchus keta, assembly GCF_023373465.1. Lineage (NCBI taxonomy): Eukaryota > Metazoa > Chordata > Actinopteri > Salmoniformes > Salmonidae > Oncorhynchus > Oncorhynchus keta. The sequence continues at coordinate 20,094,403 of NC_068435.1, read as the reverse complement.
GGTGCTCTCCTAGAGGAGGGAGAGACAGGAGAGAGTAGTTTAGGAAAACCTTAACTCTAGCCTTGAAATGAATGCATCGCTCTTTGAAGTAGTTACGGACGTAGTTGACATATTATTAACTGGGTGGTTCGAGCTCTGCATACTGATTACCTGACAGCCGTGGTATATTAGACCGTATACCACAGGTATGACAAAACATACAGTGAGGGGGGAAAGTATTTGATCCCCTGCTGATTTTGTACGTTTGCCCACTGACAAAGAAGTGAACAGTCTATAATTGTAATGGTAGGTTTATTTGAACAGTGAGAGACAGAATAACAACAACAAAATCCAGAAAAATGCATGTCAAAAATGTTAGAAATTGAATTGCATTTTAATGAGGGAAATAAGTATTTGACCCCTCTGCAAAACATGACTTAGTACTTGGTGGCAAAACCCTTGTTGGCAATCAGAGAGGTCAGACGTTTCTTGTAGTTGGTCACCAGGTTTGCACACATCTCAGGAGGGATTTTGTCCCACTCCTCCTTGCAGATCTTCTCCAAGTCATTAAGGTTTCGAGGCTGACGTTTGGCAACTCGAACCTTCAGCCCCCTCCACAGATTTTCTATGGGATTACGGTCTGGAGACTGGCTAGGCCACTCCAGGACCTTAATGTGCTTTTTCTTGAGTCCCTCCTTTGTTGCCTTGGCCGTGTGTTTTGGGTCATTGTCATGCTGGAATACCCATCCACGACCCATTTTCAATGCCCTGGCTGAGGGAAGGAGGTTCTCACCCAAGATTTGACGGTCCATCGTCCCTTTGATGCGGTGAAGTTGTCCTGTCCCCAAAGCATAATGTTTCCACCTCCATGTTTGACGGTGGGGATGGTGTTCTTGGGGTCATAGGCAGCATTCCTCCACCTCCAAACACAGCGAGTTGAGTTGATGACAAAGAGCTCCATTTTGGTCTCATCTGACCACAACACTTTCACCCAGTTGTCCTCTGAATCATTCAGATGTTCATTGGCAAACTTCAGACAACATGTATATGTGCTTTCTTGAGCAGGGGGACCTTGCAGGATTTCAGTCCTTCACAGCGTAGTGTGTTACCAATTGTCTTCTTGGTGACGATGGTCCCAGCTGCCTTGAGATCATTGACAAGATCCTCCCGTGTAGTTTTGGGCTGATTCCTCACCGCTCTCATGATCATTGTAACTCCACAAGGTGAGATCTAGCATGGAGCCCGAGGCAGAGGGAGATTGACAATTATTTTGTGTTTCTTCTATTTGCGAATAATCTCACCAACTGTTGTCACCTTCTCACCAAGCTGCTTGGCGATGGTCTTGTAGTCCATTCCAGCCTTGTGTATGTCTACAATCTTGTCCCTGACATCCTTGGAGAGCTCTTTGATCTTGGCCATGATGGAGAGTTTGGAATCTGATTGATTGATTGCTTCTGGGGACAGGTGTCTTTTATACAGGTAACAAACTGAGATTAGGAGCACTCCCTTTAAGAGTGTGCTCCTAATCTCAGCTCGTTACCTGTATAAAAGACTGAGAGCCAGAAATCTTTCTGATTGAGAGGTGGTCAAATACTTATTTCCCTCATTAAAATGCAAATCAATTTCTAACATTTTTGACATGCGTTTTTCTGGATTTTGTTGTTGTTATTCTGTCTCACTGTTCAATTAAACCTACCATTACAATTATAGACTGATCACTTCTTTGTCAGTGGGCAAACGTACAAAATCAGCAGGGGATCAAATACTTTTTTCTCCTCACTGTATATTTTTACTGCTCTAATTAAGATGGTAACCAGTTTATAATAGCAATAAGGCACCTCGGGGGTTTGAAGTATATAGCCAATATACGATGGCTAAGGACTGTATCCAGGCACTCCATGTTGCGTCTTGGATAAGAACAGCCATTAGCCGTGGTATATTGGTCATATACCACACCCCCTCAGGCCTTGTTACTTAATTATACACCTTGTTGCTATTTGGCATTAGGCAATAAACCTTCTGCAAACATTCACACATAGGCCTCACACAGTGTGGAGATGGGGAACAGTTATCAGCCAATTAAAAATCAAGTGAATATTTTAACGATTCAACCGAATAGATTCTGAAGAGATCCTTTACCGCATTCTAAACATCTTCACGTCTACCCACGCACACACAATAAGCGTACAGTCAGATGGAGCCAACGTCCTTACACTGTTTAATTACATTCCCCTTTTTAAGAGGCAGTATTAAGCTTCTGACACACACACACACTATCTCTCTCGCTCTCGCACACACACATACTTTGATGGCTGCTCGATCCTTGCCACGGTGAGATGGAGAGCGTGGGCTGTAACTAACAAAGAAAAACATTTGTATACAGATCATATTGCTGCGTTCTCTCTAGGGGAGAGAGAGGTCCGACTGCAGACTGACCAACTCTTAAATTACTGGACATATTATTCAATGTCCTTTCAAAAGGGAATGTTCTAGAACTCAGTGTAGAAAGAACGCTATACACACGTACGAACACACACACGCACACACACACACACACACACACACACACACACACACACACACACACACATCACACACACACACACACACACGCACACACACACACAGAGTGACAGTGCTATGATTGTATTGCTCCGGGACTAGGATAGAGACTGCTTGTCGATTGCGTACCAACTGGCTGCATAGTGATCAATGATAGTCTATTCCACAACGTTACACAGTGAATAGGATGTTGTGCACATGATAATCACATGGTGTGTCTTCAGAAGGGTGTGTATGTTTACCCACTGAGGGGAATGTGGAGGAGAATAAAAGACCAACTGTTTTACTGATCAAAGATATTAATCTGCTGTGCTGAACCTCAACTATTAAAGCCAAACATTTTGCCCTCATTTAACTGTAGCCTGCCATTAATCGATATGTGTGTGTGGGAGTGTTTGTACAGTTGTGTCTGCGTGTGGTTTGCACTGCATCGATCTATGTGTGGGGGTCCTTGAGTTTGACTTGTGTGTCCATGTGAGTGAATGTGTTGGCAAGTATATGTCATTGAGCATCTCTGTGTGTGTGTGTGTGTGTGTGTGTGTGTGTGTGTGTGTGTGTGTGTGTGTGTGTGTGTGTGTGTGTGTGTGTGTGTGTGTGTGTGTGTGTGTGTGTGTGTGTGTGTGTGTGTGTGTGTGTGTGTGTGTGTGTGTGTTGCCACAGTGTGTGTGTAAATAGTGCTGAAGTGACTCATCAGTCCTTTGTCAGTGTGTCTACTAGCCAGGATTGTCAATTTGAGGGAGAGGAGAGCAGGTCAATGTGGACGGTACAGGGACATTGAGCAGCCCTGATCTCACCATGTCACTGCAATTACATCAAGACCACAACAGACTCATACACTCATCTCTCTGACACATGAGTGTGTGCCTGGGAAGTAAATACCTGCCTGGGCCAGTGTGGTGGTGGGCCAGGGGGGCAGTCTTTCTAAATACCTGCCTGGCCAGTAAATACCTGCCTGGGCCAGTAAATACCTGCCTGAGCCAGTAAATACCTGCCTGGGCCAGTAAATACCTGCCTGGGCCAGTAAATACCTGCCTGGGCCAGTAAATACCTGCCTGGGCCAGTAAATACCTGCCTGGGCCAGCCATCTCTTCCAGCTCAGTGTGCCTGCTGCCTGCTGTATGAAGGACATCTGAGCTAAGTAAGTTGGAACACTAATACACATACACACGCACACGCACACTGGGTCTGATAAGCAGAGACTGCTTGTCGATTGAGTAACACCTGGCTGCACACTGATCAATGATAGTCTATTACACAATGTCACACAGTGAGTATGACTTAGTGAACACACAGAGTGTTAGTTATAGTGATTTTCTTTCAGGCGTCCAATAGTGTCCAGAATCACATGGTGTGTCTTCAGAAGGGTGTGTATGTTTACACAACCGCCTTCTAGAAGGGTGTGATCTTTACACAACCGCCTTCTAGAAGGGTGTGTATGTTTAGGGGAATGTGGAGTAGAATACAGTTTTTTACAATCACTTTGGCACTAATTTCGGAAACCTTGATGTAATTTTTCAAAATTCTTAGACACAAAACTCACAACCAATGATCAAAATGCAAGTTTTTCAAAACTCTAACACTTTTTCCAATTGCTTGGATACAATACACATAAAGCCAAGATCATTTGTTCATTGAACTAAAATCAACTGTTCAAAATGACACAACATAACATCAAAGTATTACCATTTCTAAATGAAAGTCACACATTATATCTGAGATGACTGTCTATTCATTTCATTACAATAATCTAACTATCAATTTATACAACTGCTCAAAATGATAAGTAACTGTTGCGTTACTCTTAATGCATAGTTTTGTGGAAACTGACGAACAATATTCCATGTTTAGATCATGAAAGTTTCAGGATAACGTCACCACACACCCGATCCATTGACACCAACAACCCGGTCAGGTAGTATCAATGAACAAATTGGACTACATTTTCTATGGATGTAATATTTCATCATCATTCTTTATCAATGTCTCTATGGTCCCATGTACTACTTTTTACCAGACCATGTTTTCAGATTTAACAGTTACTGTACACTCACCGGCCACTTTATTAGGTACACCTATCTAGTACTGGGTAGGACCCCCTTTTGCCTCTACAACAGCCTGAATTATTCACGGTGTTGGTCTCCGGTAGTTAAGAGATGCCCATCTGCACACCACTGTTTTAAACAGCTGTTATTTGAGCATTTGTGGCCTTTCTGTTAGCTTGAATGAGTCTGGACATTCTCCTCTGACCTCTCTCCTTAACAAGGTGTTTTTCCCACAGAACTGCTGCTCACTCACCACTACCTTGCTCACTGAATGTGTTTTGTTTATCGCACCGTTCTCTGTAAACTCTAGAGACTGTAGTGTGTAAAAACACTTCCCACACTCCCAGGAAGGCAGCTGTTTCTGAAACTTTCTCCAACCTATCTCCTGATGCTGGAATCACCATGTGTGGCATCAACAATCATACCACGGTCAAAGTTGCTTAGATTACGCATCTTGCCCATTCTAATGTTTGGTCGAACAACATCTAAAGATCCCTACTCTATATACTCTACATATTGAGTTGCAGGCAGCCATGATTCGCTGTTCGAATGTAATCTTCCTTGGAAGGGATATTGTAGGTGCCCTCACGAACAAGCAACCCTTCTCCAGGCCATGGATGACGCATGCAATGACATCACGGCAGACCAGTGTCAGGCCTGGATTCGCCCGAAGATTCTTCCCAAGATGTTTGGCAAATGAAAACATCCATTGTGATGTGGATGAGAACCTGTGGCCAAATCCACAAGACAGGGTTGATGGAAATATAGAAGTACAGTAATCAATCTTTTGTTTAGCTTTTTACAGTAAGCCAGGTGAGGAACACTACAGTGATGTTTTACAGTAAGCCAGGTGAGGAACACTGCAGTGATGTTTTACAGTAAGTCAGGTGAGGAACACTGCAGTGATGTTTTGGCTGGGCTCCTGCCTGTGCCACAGTAAGCCAGGTGAGGAACCTGCAGTGATGTTTTACAGTAAGCCAGGTGAGGAACACTGCAGTGATGTTTTACACCCAAACAAGCCAGGTGAGGAACACTGCAGTGATGTTTTTGGTGGACATTAAGCCAGGTGAGGAACACTGCAGTGAGTTTTACAGTAAGCCAGGTGAGGAACACTGCAGTGATGTTTTACAGTAAGCCAGGTGAGGAACACTGCAGTGATGTTTTTCACAGTAAGCCAGGTGAGGAACACTGCAGTGATGTTTTACAGTAAGCCAGGTGAGGAACACTGAATTATTCAGTGATGTTTTGCACAGTAAGCTGTTATTTGAGCATTTGTGGCCTTTCTGTTAGGTGAGGGAACACTGCAGTGATGTTTACAGTAAGTCAGGTGAGGAACACTGCAGTGATGATCCCTACTTTTACAGTAAGCCTGTTTCTGATGCAGTGATGTTTTACAGTAAGCCAGGTGGCCAGGAACACTGCAGTGATGTTTTCCAGTAAGCCAGGTGAGGAACACTGCAGTGATGTTTTTACATTAAGCCAGGTGAGGAACACTGCAGTGAGTTTTACAGTAAGCCAGGTGAGGAACACTGCAGTGATGTTTTACAGTAAGCCAGGTGAGGAACACTGCAGTGATGTTTTACAGTAAGCCAGGTGAGGAACACTGCAGTGATGTTTTACAGTAAGCCAGGTGAGGAACACTGCAGTGATGTTTTACAGTAAGTCAGGTGAGGAACACTGCAGTGATGTTTTACAGTAAGTCAGGTGAGGAACACTGCAGTGATGTTTTACAGTAAGCCAGGTGAGGAACACTGCAGTGATGTTTTACAGTAAGCCAGGTGAGGAACACTGCAGTGATGTTTTACAGTAAGCCAGGTGAGGAACACTGCAGTGATGTTTTACAGTAAGCCAGGTGAGGAACACTGCAGTGATGTTTTACAGTAAGCCAGGTGAGGAACCTGCAGTTGACCTTTAACTATTTTTCTTTTTTTGTTGCTAATTATTTTTACTTTGATTCAAAGAAACCTATGTTGTGATTTTACTCTATTTCATCAATACATTTAATATATTGCTCAATGATTCCACAAAACACTTTCAATCAGACGATAAAGCATATTGAGGAAGCAGCGTCCCCTCCGTCCCCTCCTCGTCAGTCATCACTCACACCCCATTTCCTTCACCGTCCCCTCCTCGTCAGTCATCACTCACACCTCATTTCCTTCACCGTCCCCTCCTCGTCAGTCATCACACACACCCCATTTCCTTCACAGAGAACACTGGCAATCACAACCGTCTTCTAACTGAAGCACACATCATATTACTCAAGTGGAAACACCTTTCAGATGAGAGGTATCGATAGTCTACTCTCTTGTAATATTATCCTATGAACATTATTACTTTTCAGAGCACATTGAGAGTTGGAGGTGTTGGTAGAGTTCTCTGTAAGTTGGTAGGTCATGTTATTTTGGAGGATGCAGTATTAGTCTTTCAGAATGCACAGGGGAAATGAGGAAATGAGAAAAGGGCATATGGTATGACTCAATAAGGAGGGTTCCAAAGGAACTGACTTTCCTTCTTAATTATTTATAGGTTTGGAGTAATAATCACAAAGATGTTGTGCCACATGTGTACATTATTTATGTTTCGAGTAACAACAACAACAAAACGAACACACACACACACACACTGCTGAATGGCTGCAGCTCCAGCCAGGTCACCCATGAAACAAATCAGTATTCCACGTCCGTGCATGTCTGAGGCAGCACTTTTACTTTATGTGTTTGTTTAAAATGTCACTGGAAATAATTGCATCTGCAATCTAGATTAAATAATAGTAGATTTTCAGCAACTTCTCAGTCATGCAAACACTTTGATGGCACCCAGCACCCAGGAAGGAATGTTATATACCAAATGGCACCTTTCATGGCACCTTGGCACAAACCAAAACGATCATCGAAAGCCAGTCTGAAATCTCTAATTAATGGTGGAGATCTTATAATAACTCTATGCCTTCTCTTATCGGGTGATATCCATCAATGCCCTGGACCTCACTTTATCATGAACCCCATCAAACAGCCTATGTACCCATCCTCCTCTTGCGAACGGTGGGTAAAGAGTAACAGCAAAGATGTGGTATGTTTGGAATGCGCGCAGTGGATTCATCTAAAATGCAGCGATTCTAGCTTTGGACATGGGGTCAATGAAGCTTACCGTTGCTGTCGGTGTGCTGCACCCGCTGGGTGCGTGAGCATTGAAGGTGGAGTGGGACCAGAGGTCTTACCGAGGGTGGAGAGTGCACCGGAGGAGGAGGGGGTCCCCAGCGGAGCGGAGGCCACCAGAGGCGAGTGACGGGGGACACGGTGGTGAGGACGATGGAGTGGCACTTGGTGAGGGGTGCTCCATGGCGGCAGAGAGGCCACCGGAGGCAGTGCAGTGGGAAGATGGCAGCACAGTGGGAGGCGAGTTACAAGTGGATCTGGAATTCAATGAGGTCTTTGGGTAGAAGGGCTTACATTTTGTGCCCTTAAACGTCAGAAGCCTACTACCGAAGATCGATGAGATACGCCTGTTGGTTTGCAAATCAGAGGGGGGTGTCTTCTGATTTACTGTGGCATGGTTGGATTAATCTGTTTGTGACTGTTCATCTGTTTGTAATTACTCTGTTGTCCGGAAGGATCGGAATCAGGACGGTGGGGGGAATATGTGCGTTTGTCAGATCAGACATTGCTTTTAACGTCAGATCAGATTTAAACACTGATCTGGAGATTGATATCTGCTGGATATCTGCCTTCCCAATACAAGACGATTTTGTTGGGGGCGTGTTACAGGCCGCCCAATCAGAATGCATTCTATGGAGGTCTTGAAATTGTGTTGTCAAACTGTAATGATTCCCTGTTGAAGGAAATCATTTTGTCGGGGGATTTCAATACTGATGTCTACAAAAAGAATAGCCCAACCCACAATGTATTTATGCACTTTTGTAGATCACTTGCTCTGACCCAAATGATAAAAGATTCCACCAGGATATGTGAAACATTGCAAAGTACGATTGACTAAATATTGGTGTCTGATAAATCTAAAATATCGCAGAGTGGAGTAATAGTCTATGGAATCAGTGATAATTTTATTACATTTTGCACAAGGATTTTTAAAGATGCATTTAAGTGTCACAAAACTGTTTGAATCAGAGGACTCAAAAAATACTGTGATGAAAAGTTGAGCAAACGCAGATTGTTAATCTCTCTCTTGAACAAGGTACCTTTCCCATGGACATGAAACAAGCTAAAGTTATACCTCTGTATAAGAATGGGATAAAGTCTGACCCTGGGAATTATAGGCCTGTATCTACCCTCTGTGAAACATCAAATATCCTGGAAAGAGTTGTACATGTACAATGTATGATATATGTTAACAAACAGGGTCTAATGTATGATTTTAAGTCGGGTTTTAGAAAAACATACTGCACTGATTCATGTCTACTTGACTTGACTGACTTCAACAGGAACGAGATTGATGAGGGAAATCTCTGTGGAATGGTACTGCTTGACCTACAGAAGGTCTTTGATACAGTCAACCACTCCTAATCTCCAAACTGGAGGCACCGGGGTTAAGCAGTATCCCTCTAGGCTGGGTAAAGTCCTACTTATCTGGAAGCGAGCAAGTAGTAGAGTTTAATGGTTCACTGTCTCAGGCAAAACCAATGAGTTGTGGCGTTCCGCAGGTGAGCGTGCTTAGGCCTCTGCTGTTTTATTGTATATTAACGATATGAAAGATGCTTGTTCTTGCCGTCTTTTTCTTTATGCGAATGACTCCACACTTCTGGTGTCTCGCAAAAGTTAAACTATGTTGGAGAGCACAGAGCTTACTAACATTAGAAAATGGCTTGGAGATAATAAGCTATCTCTGCACTTAGGGAAAACTGGGGCAATTATTTTTGGATCCAGACCTAAATTGAGTAGGTCCTCTGAAATCAGTGTGGAATTAGGGGGTGGGGTGCTGACTTCTAAAACCTCTGTTAGCTACTTGGGATGTATCCTTGATGGAAGTTTGGGAGGTGTGAGCAGGGCCAATAAGGTGCTAGGGAAGGTTAATGCCAGGACTAAGTTTTGGGCTAAAAAGTCCAAGCTGCTTGATAAGGACTCTGTGAAAGTACTAGCTACTGCCCTCATTCAATACCATTTTGACTACTAGCATACTTCCTGGTTTGGGGGCTTATCTAAACGTATGAAGGGGAAGCTCCAGAAGCTCCAGATAGCCCAGAATAAGATGATCAGGGTATTGAAGGTGAAGTATTGAAGGTGAGTCCATGTTGAGGCTAGGGTGTCCCAGATTAGACTAGGTTTGGTTTACAGAAGTATTTATGGTCCTGTGCCCAGATATCTAAGTGATTACTTTCCTCGTGTTAGGGATGCACACAATCACAGCACCAGATCAGGTGTTGCTGACGTGTGCTTATACAGGTTCAGGAGTAATGATGGGAAAGGTACTTTCTTGTATACTGGAGCCTCAGAATGGAATGAGTTGCCTCTGCCTATAAAAACAACGTCCTCTCTGGGCAGCTATAAAAATAAAGTAAAACTATGTTTGATGTCTTCTGTGTCCTTATGAATAACCCCTATGATGTAACTGGAATGATGAGATAGATGTTCTTCTTCTATGTTTTTGTTTTATTATTTCACTGCCATACTGTGTTCCATCTTGTCCAGCCATCTTGTCTCAAGACCACAATGGAAATAAGTCCCAGACTTTAGTGTGTGTTATCCTCCATGATTTTACTCATGTGCGTGTATGACTTTTTCAAGTTTTATGTGTGATTGTTTTTTTTAAAATGGTCAACTGAATAAACTAAACGAAAAGCCCAACTCACACCACAGCAGAGCAGTCTACCATGTCCTTATGTCTCTCCCTTAACCCCCTATGAGAGGATGTGTTCCCGTGTTCCCCGTAGTCACTTCCTCCTTCGACACATACACACACTGACAGAGCATCTCAACAGGGAGCAATTCTCAGGCCATTCATTTATCACAGGCCACTAGGAGGAAGACTCCTATTAAAAGCCAATATGGGGAAGCTGAATAATGTTGCGCTCACTTAGATAAACCCTGGCCAGAAACAGACAGACAGGGCTTTTAAAGAAAGGAGGGATGTGGGGAGAAATTAAAGAGAGACTCAAAGGGGTTCATTGCTGGATTCTCTCAATTATCGGTCTGGGCCGTTGTGACAGAGGTTAACACAAGAGTCAGGGGGAAGATGAGAGGGAGGGACAGAAGAGAAGGGGATAGAGAGAAAACAGAGGGGGCAGTACCCAAGAGAACTGCACAATGAAGTAATGACCAGTTGATATTTGAAAGGACCACCTAAGACGGCCAGTCAAGTAGGCTGTCTAAAAACGATTTTAACAGAAATTGTAAATATAGTGCTACAATATTTAACCAATTATGCAAATTGCCTACATTATTGTAACCTCCAGACACTGAATAGCTGAAGACTATTGCCCAAACATTTGAAAACGGATGTCACTTCTTGACGAACATTTAAAAGAATCTGTCTATCTTTTGACAAAGAATCTACAAATAACAGGAAAAGCAATCTGTTGTATTTGTCCTTCAGTGTGCCATATCTCTGATTCCCCATCATGACAAATTACTCTGAGATTTACAAAATAACAACCTGTTGCCATAGAAACGGGCTGTCACAGATACTGATTATTGGAGAAAAGCTTTGGCCTCGTTGAAGGACAGCCGAATCAGTTCTCGGAGCTCTCTGAACTGTACCAACAAACAGGATTGCACAATTCCAGCAACATTCCCAAAAAATCCCTGGTTTTCCAGAAATGAAAGAATGGAATATTGGTTGGAAGATTGTTTGGAAGATTACTTGTATGTTAAGGGAAAAGCAGGACATTTGTGAATCCTCCAAACAAGATTTCTGGAAAATCTGGGAAAGTTTTGTCCCCATATTCACAACTATAAAGGTCACAAATGCATTACAGGGTACAAATAACCCCATGGGAACACACTGCTCACTCTTAGTTGATCCGGCTTGACTTAGTCCCAAAACAGACGCATCATGAGAAATCAGGGTTCATAAACTGAGTCACTGACACATATGGTCCTATAATGTGTTTGTACCTGTTTGGTATACGGTTAAGAAGGCATAATAGGGCCATAACAGGGTCGAGTAGTCCATGTCAACAAGGTTTCTGATGACGACTAAAATGTATACCACAGTGTATGGACACACCTGTTGACATTGTGATCATATAATTCCTCATCTCTAACAAGTAACCCTCACTGATCACTGGTCTGATTGTCTCTGGTAATCTCAGATTGCTATTGCATCAATAACTTTCAGATTACAGTGGTGTGTGCATGGGGGCACTGATGTGTGTATATTCCACAGCTGGACAGATTGACGTCAGTGCTAAGGGAACTACCCAAATCACCAGGGAGGAGATGATGATGACGTCACTATTGTCCTACTGAGGATTAGAAAACAAACCAGGTGAAAACTAAAGCAGTGGTTACTAAAAGTTTTGCATTTATTATCTCCAATAATCCTGGGATTTACCTAACGACGGTCCAATAATCCTGGGACTGTGACCCAGTGAATAGAAATACTAACCACAAACCAGTCCTTAGTCGCGGCCCAAGAGAGACTGGCTGTCTACCCATAAGTGGATTCAGAATTACAATTGTGGGATATCACCAGGATACAGTAGAGGTTAGGGAACTTTCTCTTGATGTATTTATTTATTTTGTTCTCGGTCTCTCTGTTTCTCCCCCCTCTCCCTCTCTCTCTCTCTCTCTCTCTCTCACACACACACACACACACACACACACACACACACACACACACACACACACACACACACACACACACACACAAACACACACACACACACACACACACACACCCCCTCCGACTACGGCCCACCCAGGCCGCCGTAATAATAGCCCCTTGGTGCGTGGTCTGATCATCAGGCTGGTCATGAAATGTGATCTAGAGGTTGGCAACATAAATAGCTTCCTCCCTCGAGCAGTAGGGCATTACACATTACTACTGGTGGCTGGCTGGTTGGCTGGTGGCTGACTGGTGGGAGGCTGGCTAGCTGGTTGGCTTGCTGGCTGGCTGGCTGGCTGGTGGCTAGCTGGTTAGTGGCTGGCTAGCTGGCTGGCCTCTGGGTTATGCTTCCTAAACCTATCCACCTCCTCACAGGGCACACACACACCACTTACTGGAACACACACACACACACACAGATACACACACACTACTTACTGGAACACACACATACAAACACACACAGTCTTGTGCAGCTAATCTCGAGGGGACACACAATTCCGTCCCATTCAAAATCATATTTTCCCTAACCCATAACCTTAACCCTAACCCATACTCTTATCCTAACACTAACCCTAACCTTAACCCAAAAACCTAACCTTAACCCTAAACCTAACCCTAGCTCATAAACCTAACCCTAAAACTAACCCTAGCTCCTAACCCTAAACCTTAACGTAATTCTATCCCTGACACTAATTCTAACCTTAACCTTAAACCCACAGTCCAGCCACTCAGCCTATTGCGGACAGTCTGAGCACTGATGTGCGTTCCTGGTGTAACTCGAGCATCCTATACCTGTACGGCAGGTGTGATATTCCGATCCTATGCAGGTGTTGAATGATATCACAAAGAACTGCAAAAGTGTTGCTAATGCTCTCCACTTTCTGGAGGACCAAGTTCTGAAATCAGTGTGATGCCCAGTGGAAGCAGAGTATGATAGTTAAGGAGATGGAGAAAATGCTGGTGTTTTATTGCAAATATGCGGAAGCAGTCAAAAAGAGAACACACAGAAGGCTGTTATATAAATGACCTCTCTTCAGATTACATCTGCAAACCAAGGGCAACCACGGCATCTTTGACAGAGAGGGAGAAGCGTTCATCCATTTAAGAGAGTCTAGCTAGCTACATTTTCAGATATTATAAGCTTCTAATTTTGTCAGAAATTCATTTTCATTGCAAGTTAAAGCGTACTGTTAGCTTGCTAGCTAACGTTACGTATATGATCTGTGTAATAATATTATTTTTTATCTCAGAGCCATTTGCATTGCTAGTTATAGCCTGATGTTAACTAGCTAGCTAACATTGAACATAGTTGGTTAGCTTTAGCTACCTGTAGATTCATGCAGGCTAGTAATGTTATGAGTTGGGAATGTGGTTCATTGTTTAGCTAGCTATTTACATGTCTAAACAAAAGATTCCACTATGCAAGTAACCATTTCACTGTAGCGTTTACAGCTTCTGTATCCTGTGCATGTGACAAATAAACTTATTTTATTTGATATAATGTGGGTTTACCAGAGACGGTAATGTAAAGAACAACATGGCCTGAGCTAAAGTCAAATTAGGATATACCGTTAGGCCAACGTGATCAAAAATGTTCCAGTAGAATGCCCTGCTTTTATTTCGTCACACTCACAACCGTAAGATATTTTCTGTAATTAGATTGCCATTAACTTGTAATTAATGATCGTGTTGTGAGTTATTTTCCTGTAATAATTAATCCAAATTAGCTAAAGTTAAGACGCTGTCAGCTACTGTATATGATATGGTCATTATTTGAACTGGCTAACCAGCTAATTTAACGTTTGCTTTTAGTTGCCTGGTTTACTAGATTGACATATACGTAGTTCATTTTTAAACAGATGGGTTTATTGGAGTTAAAATACACCAGTTATGCTATTTTGGACCGCCCGGCTGCTGATGTCATGTAGCCTGTCGTTTTTGTGTTTATACTTTTTCATAACAACAAGACAAGTTTAATGTGGAACAACAATAGAATATATACATACTATATACAGACATGTCAATAAACATACAGTGGTTGCTCAATGAAAAGTTTTGAGATTATGCTGCAGGTAATTTGTGGTTTAGGACGGTACCCTGCGTCACCACTTCATTGCTCCAGACCACCACAAGGGGGAGTTAGAGCACTGATTATGCTTTTGGGTCCCAAGGTGCTAATGTGTCTCTACCTGAATGAATGCTGTCAATGAATGGGCGATATAAACCAAATAGAAACTGCTAATTGTGCACGACTTCAAAATTTAATTTCAATTAACTGAATGATGAGTATGAAGAAGGTGATTGAACAATAGTGTAAGAATTGCTATTCCTCTGTCCTGCACGCACATTCTTTATTTGTTTCTACTTGGTCAGAAGAAGCTGTAACTTGACTGTAGCATATTACTTACATAAACTGTTGTTACACTAAGTTTTTTATCCTAAGAGAAACGAAAACGTTCAATTATATTCAATGATTTTCCTAAGATATATGTGTTGACTGAATATAAGCAGCAAGTGATGTCTGCTAAATAATCAAGATGATGGCGCAGTCATATAGCCTTGGCACCGACACATACAAACGACAACTGCCTCACACCTGCCCAGAACCAACTGCTCACACCCCCATCTCCAGCACCCCCATCACTCTATTAACCCTGCATTAGAATTGTATAAAAGCCCCTTGTGTATACATTTATAATCCTCCAATCCTCTAAATGTAATTAGATCTACAGGGACATTTTATTGATCTGCTAATATTTTCATTTAGGAGCAACCTCTTAATGGGTTCCGAGAGCCGTGTCATACCAATCATTATTGGATTACTCACCATGGCAACCACTTGTTAGTATAAAATTGAAAAGTATGTGCGTTTAATTTTTTTTTAACGAATTCAATCATTTATTTGTACCGCTGTAGATGCTGTGTTTTTATTTACAGTAGTGTTGGACAGCTGGAGGCATTTTGTTTTTCACAAGCGTAGCAAGCTGTGAATTCTGCAAACAAAGATTCCACGATGGGCTATTAGCAGGACAATAGACTCTTCATACCTCCATTTATTTACAAAAGGATAGTCTAATAGCTCGTCTAGGTGTGAAAAACAAATCCCCCCAACTGGCAATGTATTAAGTACTCTAAAGTTTGACATTTCTAACTGCAAAATGTCAGATAAAGCATATACTGTACAGAATTTGTTCATCAACATCTTTATGCTTTTGTTAATAAAATAATTATAAAAAAATACTCTTTCAAAATGTAGATGTTTATTTCAACTGCTGTACATCT